>NC_064271.1:24970000-25027500 GCF_003254725.2 Canis lupus dingo
CAGTAGTTTCTTTAAATGTCTGAAAAAATACTCATCTCAAAATGAAACAAGGAATCTGAGATGGTTTCCCCTTGAAGTTTCCAAAATAGTAGAAAATATTCAAATGCCTGATTCGTGCCATGATAAAATGTTATTTCATGAAAGGAAGCCTGTAGCTGTGTAAAGTCATGATTGATTTAGCATCAGGTAATTTGTGAAGTTACGAAACTAATAGAAGCAACATGGGTAAAGTCATCAAGGCTTCCTTTTTTTTTAACCATAGGGTTGAGTGCAAACAGTGCCCCAAATTTACTTTCTGAGTATGAACCGTTTTAATTTGTAATTTGAAAACTGTATATGACAATGTGTAGTTAGGAACTTTCAGATTTCTAATAAGAGAAGTGTTTGAATAGCTGAATAGTTGTTGAATATTTTTCAAGACAGGAGGCCTAACCTATTAAGGAATCAAAGCTTTTAGTGAGTAACATAAATACCAGGAAAGAAATACTTCCATTTAAAACAAATTACCCTGCCTGATTCCATAGACAAACCCATATCCGGAAGAGGGAACAAAGAGAATTAGCATTTTCATCAGTTTTTCAGACATATGCCTCTAAAAGAGACACCTGAATTTTCAGAATCTGCCCTGGCCCTGCAAAAGCACTCCATGGACATGGAAACTTCTCCAAGTGCAGTTTATTAACATGGAAAAGAGAAATTAATTAATTATGTTTGTTGATTTGGGGTTACCTTTAAATATTTATTTATTTAACCAGTCCACAGCAAGGTTTAAAGTTGGATTAGGTGAGGTGAGAGGTCGCAGAGAAATTCCACAGCTGCATTTGTGGAGAACGGTCCCCCCTCCTGTCGTGAGAGCCCTGGAAAGTGAACTGTTGCTGTGTTGTTCACTCACTCGGTCAGATCGAAGCCCAGCTCAATAGCATTAAACTAGCCCCCATTTGAGAGATTTGTCTTACAAAACCCTGAAAACTGCTCTGAACATGCATACATTGATTTTGTTGCTGGATCTCCTGAGCTTTGATGAAAAGGCAGTCTCCACATGCAGGTGAAAGGGGTTTACCTCTTCAATATTAAAAAGAGAAGATTAAGGATTTCTGTTCTGCTAAGGCTGAACTAATCAGTGGCATGCGAGGGTAGGAAAGTAGGCCTCACGCCTAATGCCACCTGATTTTCTGTGGTTGAACAAGAAGTTAAAAACCCCTCGTGTGACCTCCTATATGGTGAAACTTACCATTATTCCATTTTGCATAGTTAGTCAAATGGCATATGGCACATGACCACATTTGTTTCCCATATTTTTACAGAAGATAGATACTGATTTTATTGAGGGATATTCACTTCAGTTATGATGTTGAAAATGAGGATATTGTAAAGGATAAAGGAAAAACATCTAAAGGAAATCAGATCATGAAAGACTACCTAATTTAGTATTCACTGAAGATGTACAGCCATTCGGTATTTTTGATATGTGCTATAAGCCTATTACATTTATTTCCATTAAGGTAGAAAAAATGTGATTTTCATAAATATCTGGCTCTTTCTCTACAGACCAAGAATTATCATTTGAGCTCAGCAGAGAATACTTGGCATTTGTCCTTGGTATGAACAACGCTTACACTTTTTTTTCTAGTCAAAGATTACATGAAACTTTACTCTTTTTTAAAAAACATCAGAGGATTATAGTGTCTTTAGATAGTTTGCACACATCATTTCTCAGCAGGGAATTTCAGAATGAAATGAATGCACCTCTACTCCAGGAGAACAATTTTACACCCTGTAGCACTAATTCCTGTAATTATTTGTGTCCGTCTTAGCCATGATTTGGGTAAAGTGATATGAAACCTTTCTGAAATTATGGTGTAAGGAAGCCTTTGTGGGGGGGGGGGGAGAAAAGGTTTAAATAAACTAACCATGCTGTGAGATTTCATATATTGTAAGATATCTTGAAAATGTAACAAATTTATCTCGAATCAAGTCTTATCAAGCATGTCTTTGATCTATTGTAAAAAATACAATAATGATCCTGAAACAAGCACTACAGAGGCAGATCAAGCTGGATAAGAGAATTTCAGAAATTAGATAACACTCATTTTCCATCATTTATAGAAACCACTTGGTTTGCCTTTTAGGCATATGTTGTCTGCACTTTCTCATGACTCACTCAGTGTGGCTCATCATGTTCAAGCAGATCTACTTTTCTATCGCTGCTAAATTACAGCATCCCACTCAAATAACATGTAGTGTGATCATCCAAAAGACAAGATTCCTAGCTCCAAACCATTTAATGTCTCATGTCATTAAGATGATAAGGAGTGAACGCAGGGAAGAAAAATCAGATGGCCCCCATTTGAAATTCCTGAGATCTGACTGGTGAACTACAGGTGTAGACTCAGCATTATTTGTCATAAAGTAGTCAACATTCCCAAAAGCCTACTGTAAGAATAGTACATTCAGTTCATTTTGGTTATAGATAAAATAGGATTAATGACAAGAAAAAAATCTTTAGCAAACAGGTTTTTGGAAGAGGTAACTGTGGCTGAGGTGATGACAACTGATTTTGTAGGACAGAGCAGATACTTTAGCTCTGTCCACCGAACATGTATTTTAGTTACTTCTCCGACTTCTTTATAATAGTACGAGTGGCAGCTTGTAACTCTCAGGAGTTTGTAAGAACTTAACTTTCAGTTATTTTTGTTATATGGATTTATGAATATAAAAATATTTAAAAAAATTTTTCCTATGCCCATTTCTAAGTACCTCCAGATTTCTTAAAAGAGACATTCTGGGGTAAAAGATAAATCTTGTTTTTCCCCTCCCTTGCAAGCCAGTCCATAAAGATGCCTTTTCACCTCTTTGGTGTAATAGGGAAGTGCTAAATCAAAGTGAATCCCCTATTCGGGGCACCTTGGGACTGAATAGTGCTTAAGCCAGTTGTCAGTATTCCTGGGTGTGTAGACAGGGAACCACACACCTCTCTCTGCGGATCATGGAGGACATTGACAGGCATCCTGTGCCACCTGCTATCACTTAATTAGTGTCATCATCAGATTTCTAGTTGGAATAATGACATCATGTACTTTTTAGTACATGTAATCACTATAATATATTACAAATTGTGTTACACCAATATTATGTGATTAAACTATGCGATGAGGGGCCTCTTGTATTTGAGCATTTGGGACTCTGGTTTCTCACTCCCATCCATTCCAAATGCTCCTTACAAGTTCAGAGCAAATCAGAAGATTTAACTGGTATAGCATAAACACCGCATACCTGATACACAGAGAAAAAACTAAAAGCTGATTTTGAAATTCCTGAAAACATCTTTTATATCCATAACGGATATTCTGAGAGAATGGGTTAACTGTTAAGTGTAAAGGTAATTAACAATAGGTTCTGAGCAAGTGAAATTAGATGGAATGTTCTATCTCTTTTACCAGGAATTGTGTGTCAGTAAATAAATAAGGGGGTTTCTGTTTGGGATAGCTTCTTTCTGGTTACAGATAGCTCTGCACAATGAAGAATCTGAGAAAGAGATCCATGGGAAATGTAGTGTCATCCAGGGGCATTATCATCTTTAAGCCAAAAAGAACACCTATCATTTTGCATTACTGCAAAGAGTGACACAGCCACATGTATTATAATCATGGTTGTTGGAGACTCAGATCTGTTAAGATGCCATTCCCCATGGAGGTCATTCGGTTTTGTTTTCCTGATATAATATTAGAAATTGTAGTAAAGGGTTTATAATCAATGCCCTCCTCTCTATCCAGAATTCCCCGTCAGTGGCAATAAAGATACAAAAATAGATGGATAGTTATGGGTTTTTAAATACATGGATGAATTTTCTGATCTATGCATTTTTAATTTATTTTCCCATTTTCTGTGATAGTTTAATTTTCTAAATCAGTTTTAGTTTCATGCAAACCCTAATAAAAATAAATCATAAAATGGCAAATATCAAAATAATACAGCCTAGCCTAATGTGATTTCCTTGCAATACTGCTGAATAAATATGGCCTTAAACACACATATGCAGTATTTCCACTGGGAAATACAATTATTTCCTTTAAAAAATTCTATAAATTGTGATTTTTAGCTGTCATTGATTATAATATAAGCAAGTATATGCAAGTTAGTGATCTTGTTTAGTCAATAGAAGCCAGTAAGGCTTTCACTAGTCAATTGTTCAAAGATTTCGTTCACACAATTTCACAACACAAAATGTGCCATCTAAACCACTTGCTTTGAAAAATAGCCCCTTAAAAAGCTTTTTTTTCCCTAATGACCACCCAAATAATCTAAACAGTCTTCCTTCCATAATACCAAAAGGAAAAGATTAAAACAGGAAGTGTAAGGTTGACTTACCTTTTCCTATATCTTTTAATTCTGTTTAAATTTCTATCCTTTCTTTGTGTTGGTTTGCGCATTCCTACATCTTGCAGTGTTGTACACCTCGAAGACCTAGTAAGCGAGTTAAAGGCTGATGACGCTAACGAATCCCAGCGCAAATGACTGAATCGATAGGAAACCAGCCACTGCTGTTTAAGTGTATCGATAAATGTACCTTTATTTTCTCTTGAATGGATAAGTGTCGCAGTTAAGAGTCCTATGGATCTCTTAATTGAAAGTTAATTTTAAATCAATAAAGTGAGTCATTTAAATATTGATTGGCCCTTTCTACACGAATTGTTAGCTGATTTTTTTTTTTTTGCAACAACTTTGTTTAAATGCAATCAATAGCCCACAATCAGTATGTTCTATAAAAAATTGACAGATGTTCCCAAAATGCCTGCTAGGCATATTCTTATCTGTTTACATATGCAGCAAAGATATTTCAGTCCTTTTCACACATACCTAGTTACAACTTCAGAAATCACACACACACACACACCTTGTTTTCCTAAATAGCACAGTTGTTTTTTTCATTGTTACATTTCGCCTCTTATCTACTGCACCTTAATCTTTCATTTACATCTCCAAAGGTTTGAAATGAAAAGATTATCTGATATCATAGTTATAGGAACCATATCACTCAAACATCTGTGTGATTGCAATTTGAAAAGGAAAGCAATGTTATACACCCATAACAATTTAAAGACAGAGTCTTTGGTACTTTTATGTCATAATACATTAGTAATATTGCTTGAATAAAAATCATCTTCTAATGAAATAAAATATTCTTGTCTGTGTGAACATGTGTATCAAGCACAAGGCTAGCAACACTTTTAGTTTATGTAGCTTCCCTTAGAGATCCCCCTCTATCACAGCGAATAGCCGTGCTTTCCTTCCTTTCAAATTGGCAAAAGGACAGCCCAGTTAAAGCAATACAAATTGTATTACATGAAATTCATCTTGATTAACCTAATCAAGTAAACTAAGGTACTTGTAACTTTCAGCATATCAGCAACGATGAATATTCTGTTCACAGCTTCCTATGAACCATTCAGGATTTGCCTGAGATATAGTCTAAAAATCATAGAGCGCCCCTTTCCACGGGGAAGGCTTCATTTTGGACAGCACTCCTGACAGCAGTCTAGTGCATTTCTCAAGCCACTCATCGAAGGTGCAGGGCTTTGATTTTGTGCCCTCCTGAAATCTGCATGTGTGAAAATAGCCTTTCTTAACCGATGCCCTTTTTAATTAGAGGGGAATGAAATTCGTAATGTGAAAATCAAAATATATACGTAACAAGAATTTTACAGCAACCCACTCACAGCTTTTTGCATAGGTCTAAACGATAGCAGCTAATACAAAATGACCCAAAGTTAACTTACAGTATTATACAGACCGATATGTCACCAAAAAGTAAAAAATGGGCGATAATTACATTTTGGTTTTGAAGGGTTAGTCGATATACATGTCTTATCATTAAACTTCCCCTATCGATAGAAATGATAAGCAAAAAATAAATAAATAAAAGTGATAAGCATGAGAGTAACTTTTCATCCTCCCCTTTTCACGAAGGTGAAACAACACCCACCTAAAGCGTAGATGTTAAATCAATCAATCAATCAATCAAGCGGAGACGTTTGAGGGTAGCTGAGCTGAGAGCCTAAGTTGGGATGCTATATAGTCACAACTTTTTGCTGTTTGCATAAACTCTCTCAGCTGTCCTGCAAACCCACCGTTCTTTAATGTGGCATCATTGTCCCCCTTCATGCAACATCTCAGAACTCGTTCCCTTCCCCTTATAGTGTTAGGGAAGCGATATCAAAAGGGGAGATTTCAAGGAAATAGTGGGGTATCATTAGTTCCTATGCATACGGGTTCAGCATGTGAAGATGCCGCTCAGATCAGCCTTTAACATGTGACTGATAGCTCTTATTTGTCTGATAGAGCTGGCCAGGGAAATAGAGCTACAGCTGGTTACTTCATTAGGTCCTCTCATTGATTGAACCCTGCTGAAGTGATGCAGCAGGCTCCTCAGATAACTGCTGGTAATAGAACAAAATGAATTCTTATCACAGAGATTGGAAAGGCCATTAACCCTGGCCTCCGATGCTTTTCAGAGGTCACAGACAGGAAGCCAAGCGGTGACTGGGAAAACCGTTTTCTGTCTAACTACAGGTCACGTTGGAAGGGAGGGGGTGTGACTTTTTTACCCTTCGGCTTCTGTAGGGATGAAACTGTTATACTGGCAGATGTTAATAATCAGCTGTAAATAAATATTGGAACCAAAGAAGAAAAATGAGAAAGCACAGGAATTTATTTCAATAAATACTTAATAAAAGAACAATTGTGAGCGCAATATTTACTGCCAGCCCTGGTGTACTTTTAAAACTAATACTTTTTCATATAAATTGGAAAGAGAAATACGTCGAGGCACTTTAAAAAGGAAACTTAATATGGTTATACATAAAAATATTTCCTTCCTTCCTTTCCGTCCTTCAGAGATGACGATTCTAATTGCTCCTGGCTGCCCGGCTTCCTCTCCTAGCTGGGAAGCCACCACTGGGCCATCTCCGAAGGAGTGTGACACCCAGTTTGCCTTTCACCTGGTTGAGAGGAGTATATATCTAGGGAACAGTCCTATAATTTACATTTAATGCAACCTTTCAATTGACCAAGAGCCCACAACCTCAGCCCGCATCTCACAGCTGAGGACTTTCCCACATTTGTCAAGCCTGTGCCACTCCAGGATCAGCCAAAAGGTCCATCCATTTAAAGCGCCCGCAGCACATGACAGTTGTTCTGCGTCTGCGAGGACAGGAGTTCTCAGAGCAGCCGCTGGCTGGTATTTTTACGCTTTTTGCCTGGGACAGAAAACTTTTTGTGGATTAGGCAGCTTTGGCGAAGGATGCGTCTCATAGAAAGAAATGGAACAACTTCTTCTCATTACTAATGTGCATTATTTGCCTGTGTATGTGTACACAAAGATATAAAGACTATTTTTAACAATATGTTGGTGGCTTCTAAACTTACGACTCTGATTTAATTTCAGTGTCTGTGGTTGCGTGGTATTTTCTGTTGGAGCCAATCTTTCACTAGGAGTTGGTTTATTTAAATGTAATTGGGTCCTGTGGATGGAAAAAAGCCTACCGATTTTATGTCTTTGGAGACCCACCCAGACATTTGGTTTGGCCTTTGGTACATAAATAATAACAAGAAGGTGTATGCTGTCATTGCCCTGCTGGAAACACCAGAAGTGGTTTGGCAGGAAAGAAACCATAACAGATTACCCTGGATAAACATAGAATCAGATGCTTTTCTGCATTAGCTTATGTATATGTGTATAGATATGCATCGCTGTATATTGTATTATGGAACCTCTCTAGAATACAAGAACGAAAGGGGAAAAGCAGTTAATGTTGAGAATACGCATATCTCAATTACTTTTAAGTAAGGGGAAGGCTTAATTTTATGGGTTAATTATTTTTAGCCTGAGCTTATGTTTAATTGAGGCAGATATTAATAGAATCATGTTTAAAATTTGCATTAGGTAAGCAATGTCAAAGGCATCAACTTCTAAAGTAAAACTTAAGTTCTGTTGCTTGTTTGCATGTTGCTTTTTGGTATAAAACTTTTCAGTTTATTTGCTGTATGAGTTAGTAAATATGTTTTAAAATCTAATTAACTAAATGCATTCACTTATCTCATTTATTAAGAATGTTAGATTGGGGGACATCTGAGTAGCTCAGCAGCTGAGTGTCTGCCTTCAGCTCAGGGCATGATCCCAGTCCTGGGATCAAGTCCCACATCGGGCTCCCTGTGAGGAACCTGCTTCTCCCTCTGTCTATGTCTCTGCTTCTCTCTGTGTCTCTCAGGAATAAATAAATAGAATCTTTAAAAAAAAAAAAATGTTGGGTTGTATTGCAGATGGTCAGGGAGTGAGTGACACAGGCCTGGAATTTCAGCTTGGAATACCTGGGTGAGACTCATGAAACTTTTCAGCTTGTTCATTACTTAGCTGTGCTTTATGAACCTTCATGGGAACCCGAGTTCGGTTCATATTGTCTAATGAAGAACAGGCATTAGTTTTCTTTGTTGGGTTTCGGTCTAAGAGTATTTGATATACTTATGTGTATAACTCTTCATACAGTAAGTAGCATTTAGATGATGTTAAGTCAAATTGAAGAAACATAGTACACTTCGGAGGAAAAGAATGCTGGTATTTTAGCTTCTTATCCTTATTAGGTAAAATAGTCAAAAATACTTATTTCATATGTGCCGTGAAAAATCGATTCCATTTCAAGCGTTATCTCCCTCTTTTAACTTGAATGAGCTAAAGAAAGGAAAGAGCTGTAGGTTTAGGCTCCATATGGACTGTAGGAAAATGAAGGAAATTAGTATTCTTTGAACTAATGTGTTTTTCTGTCCAACATGTTGTATAATATACAACTGCCCGCAAAATGTGTTGTGCTTTTTATTATTATTATTATTTGATGGAATTCAATCTGATTAATTTCCCCAAGAACAAACTACACTTTATTGACGTATTTGCAAATGGTAACTATTGGTATGAACATTAAAGACAAAGATGATGGCTGTGGGTGAGATTTATGTACTGTAATGATGTTTAAAGGTTTCCATTTTTAAACTGCCCCGTGGCCTATCTCAGGATCTTTAATGGCATCGGTATCACATACAAGTAAAAGAAAAATTTCTAAAAGTAAATCTCCTGATAGGCTTTTTAATATGGTTTCATGTTTTTAAGAAAAATCTTGATTTCCAGATTCATGGGGGGAGGAACCCTGGTTTGATGATTTGAAATGAATACTATAAGTTTTCAACCTATTGTCTTTCTTGATTTTATCAAACTTTTCTAAATCACTTTTTTTCCCCTCAGTGAAGTCTCATGACAGAATTTTTGTTTTGATTGGGAATATTTACCAGTTTATTAGAAAAAAAAGGAACATTACAAAAGTTGGTAGGCCAAAAATATCAACATCTTTGTGTGTTTTCATACTTCTCTTAGGTATTCAGTGATAAAATTTGTGGATGAACTAGAGAATTAAAAAGGATGTCTGGAAATCAACTTTATTTAAAAACAAGTTGATTTTTAAAATATTTCCTTCTTTATAAGTTTGTTTTTCAAATCAAAATCTTTCCCACTTTTTGTAGAATACGTGTTAACTTTTATGAAACTGCTTTGCATACTGTCATTTTATTGCCTTCTTGAAAATATTATTTGTCTAAAACTCAGTCTCAAAATTAGCCATAATACAGAAACATTGGATGTTCTCCTGCTAATCTACATGCTCTCGAAGATGTTTGTTAGTTATTGTTTTTCATGCCATACTAATAAACTCTATTCTACATAAGGATTTAGTTAAGTGTTTTGAGAGGCCCCATTAGCACTTTTTAGGCTACTGAAGTAACATTTCTTGCCAATATCTAAGCACTTGATTCTAAAACATTTGATTATTTCCTTTAAAAATTCAGTTAATTCCTGTAGATTTTATATTGTAGAAAAATGCAGCCAATTTTTCTTTTGAAGAAGAGTTCTGTTTTGTTTTTACCTAATGATCAGCTAGTTTGTTTTTATGTGAGTATGTCCATATGGTTTGGCATTAACCTTTCTTTTTTCCTTCATTTTTTCTTCATTTATTTTTTTTAACCCTATTCACATAGAGTAAGTGATGGAGTCATTGGGAAATAGGTGGCATAAGTCAGTGCCCCCTGCATGTTAAGTATGCTACACACTAAATTCAGCTCATTTGGATTCCATTTCTATTTGTGTTTCTAGTCTTTCAGAAAATTTTGGTTGAGAACTTACAGTTGTTCTTTACTCATGCTATTCTTCTATAACGTTGCCTTGAATAATTATTAGAAACAAAAATAAAAGAAACTAAAAATTTGTGACTGTTCCAATTAGATGACTTAATCCTTGTTTATCTGGCAAGTGAAAAAAATTTTACATTAATGAGATAAGAGAATATAGATTACCTTTTTGAAAATTATGTAACACCCACAAAAGAGCTTATCTAGGTTATCTGTGCACAGCTTAGTAACCCGGGATCCATGGGCCTAGGGATTCCAGGCCCCCTTGTAACTGCCTGCAAAATTATCCTGGTGTGCATTTTTATAGGAAGAAGGTCTGAAGCTTCCACTACATGATTAATATTCCTCAACAAGAGTACTACTCTCTCTCTAAGACCCTTGAAAGAAAACTAGTGACACATAGTTTGAGTTGAAAATATACCTAAAAATATACTTAAAAATTACATTTCTAAAGATGGAGCCACTTTCTCTGCTGCTATTATTATTGCCTTCCCTGAAACTCCACTCCAATAACCTCACCATACATTCGCTCGGTAGGATGGGTGCCTCTTGGGCATCCTGGCTACACAGACAGACTTCCTTTTCCCCAATACCAGCTGCCAACTTAAGACCTTCCAGGGACATCGTATTTTTGAAGAAACCATCTTAGGAAACTGGAGTTTCCCTAAATCAAATTGACAGAAATAGTAGACAGAGTCACCTTTGTGCTTCTGCTCCTTGAGGCTGTAACCACTCAGTCAAAACAAAGCCACTCCAGTGATTTCAAAAAATGGTTAAGTAGAGAAGGGCTAGAAAATGATGTATTTGGCTCCTCTTAGAAGAAAGCAAAGAGCGAGAAAGCATGGAGTATAAAGTAAAGTTAACATGAAATAAGAGTGAATGAGAAATAAGAATGAATCTTATATAAGATGCATGTCTTAGCAACAGAACCAGGGAAGATTCTTTGGAGTATGGTTAGCATGTGGAGTTAGAGCACTTCAGATAATGAATGTGAATATACTTTGAAAAGTATTAAGGGTTATGCAAATATAATGGGCCAATGGGCTAATGATTTGGAAGGAATGTGAAAAGAGGGTTATAAATACAAACACACACATAACAGATTTGAGGTAAACATGAATTATTGTTCAATCTTATGAAGTCTTGTCCTCAGCCTTTGTAGCCAATACTTGTGAGTTGACAAAAAATAACTGCAGATGTTCAGGTAATGGGGAAGCCAAAAGGATCCTGACAGCTCATGGGCCCAGTCCCTCATTTTACAGCTAGAGAAACAAGGACTCACCAGTTTCATGACTTGGACAGTGTTCCATTGCTAATTCATACTAGAACCCTAGCTTCTCATTCCCAATGCAGCATCACTGTAGATATCTTTGTCCTATTCTGCTATTTACATAGGGTGACTCGTGGAAGGTTTTAAAACTGATCATCGTCCTTGTCTTATCATTTATCTATAAAATGTTTTTCCTAAACAGAAAAAAAGTGGAAATGACATGAGGTAGATTGCATTGATGATTCTTTCTCCCACAGAATTAAGTGTTCTGCGTTCCTTTGTGTCAAGAATGCTTGGCTCCTACTACCAGCATATCACTTCCTGAATCGTGGGGTGGGGGTTGTTTCTATTTTGTTATTTTTTCTCCTCCAGACTTAAGCTCCTTGAAGGCACTGGAGGTTTGTTTTCCTCTTAGTGTCTCCTAGCCAAGTATGGTCCTTGTCACCTAGTGGGCTCTCCGGGAATGTGTGTTCATTTGAATGTCTTTTATGCTGTGAGGTAAAATCTATCATTATTTCTAGTCCTTAAAGCACTTTGTTATTGTTACACATTTCCAGTGAGATGTAAACAAACAGTTTGAGAAATGGCAAATAAGGGGTTTAGGCAAATTAGGGTAGATTAGGAAGCAATAAAAAAAGGTTCAGCTAAAGTTAAATGAAACAGCAGGGGGCCAAGTGATGCTTTACAGATAGAATATTGTAGGTCGTTAGAGCTTAATAGGCAAATGTTTTCATTTTAAGGGCTATAAAATAATTTTTAACTGCAATTTCTTCACTTTTAAAAAAATCCTTTTAAGGGAAAAAGAGACAAATCAAGAAAGTACTATTGATATTTGCTCAAAAGTTTTTTCTTCTCTTTAAGCCTTGTTCAAAGCAGTCTTTCCACACTGTCTTCTTCCCATTTACAGAAATGATATTGACCCTTTGAAGATATTTTCTTGTCCAAATGATCATAGTTCATAAAATTAAAAGTCAAGTTGACGTTTGTCTCAGCCCTCAGCCAGATCTCCTTGACCACAGATCTCAAGGGAAGTGTGGGGAGGTGATTTTATTGCCATTTTGCAATAATTGTATACTCTTATTTCATCCTCTAGAGCTTTTGTTTCAAGCAAGAATGTGCTTGGACTTCAAAGAATTAAATGCACAGGAATTATATATTCATGAGGCAGTCACAAAAAGGGACTAGCGGAAGGAAAACAAGGGAGGTGAACTCGCTTCTACAATGTGTAACAGTTGTGTGTGAGGAAGAAAGGAAGATAGATTCCTCACAAAGCTGGCACATACCTCAAAGGAGCTTTCTGCCTCTTTAGCCTGTTACAGTAGGATTTTAAACTCATTTACCTTTGAGAGAGAATACCAAATACATGTATTTAATAGCAGATGTGGCAAATACTTGATGAATTAATTGCAATCAGAATCAGAATGAAGTGGAGGAAAAGATTCTGCTTTGTTACCTGGAGGATTATTCTCCTTGGCTGCCATTATCGATTATAGAAGCCACCTGAGAGTGGAGGAATGCGAGGAATACCCTGGGCAAGAGCGCTGGGGGTAGCATGTGGCCGGGGCTAGTGGGAGACAGAAAAATGAAAGCTCCCTGCCCTCAAGGAGTTTAGAGGCTGCCTAGGAGACAATTCATGTACTGGACACAATAAGGCAGGTAAATTACGGCATTTTAAGGAACATCATCAAATTCGGTACCGTTCAGAGGAGCATTGGATCTGTAGGGTTAATCTGTAGGGTTAGTCCTAATGGAGGTATTAGGACATGAAGAATGAGTAGGATTGAAAATAAAAAAAATAGTTTTGTTTGTTTATCTCTGCATCTATTCATTTATTTATGCATGGTCCTTAGGTTTAAGGGGTGGAATGATATGATTCAGACTTAGGGGTGAAAGGAAATTGATATGGTTGTGTTGAGAAGCAACAAACTAAACTGAGAGCCTAGTAATGACCATTGGGGAGAGAGTGACAAAAATGAACTAGGTAGTTGAAACTATGGAAGTCTTTGAAAGCTGAGCAAAGAAGTTCAGATTTGAAGAGCAGAAAATACGAAAATACCGAACCTTTGAGTGTGGGAATCGCACTACTGAAGAGGTGTCTTAGGACACATGATTTGACAGCCATATATAAGAGAGATAAATTTGGGGGGACCTGTGTGCTGGAAGCTCATTCGAGGACACTTGTGTGGTGGGCTGGTAGACACAAGTCAGGTGCTATCACTGAGGTAACTCTCAGCAAGCAGAAAAGAGTGTTAACAATCCATAAAGCAAACTTATCAACTAAATATAAGCAATGAAGGAGCCAACTGTTGGAAATATGTCAGGTTAAGTGGGCAGGGAAAAAGTGAAAAGCAGAGGCACACCTTTTTACACTCTCAAACATAATCCCTTAAAAAAACTATAGGAGGGGGGAAGAAATAATGTGTTCATAAAGTTTTGTAGGTGCTTTTGAACTAGGAAAAAGGTAGTCATTTTTTCACCATGATTTTTAAGAGGCCTTTGTAGTTTTAATAAAATTACGTTAGGGGCTTTGTTTTATTTATAACATTTAGAGCTTACATTTAGGTTAGTCTGTTAATATCATTTATGCTGAATAAGTTATAGAGGAAATATTTTATGGCATGTGGAACAATGTAAGTCCAGGATATTTTTGTATCTTTCAAAGTGAAAAGGATTGATCAAACTCAAATACTGTTTAACTACTGTACCTCCATTCATGTGACTATCGGAGTCATCGTCGTTGAATACACGAATAAACACAATCCCAGACTTAGCCATGAGGTGAACTGTACACAAGGTGAAGGAAACATTCATGGTAGGTGGCATTTTTGTTGGAAGTCAATTAGGAGAAGGAAAAGAAAAAAAAAGGAGAAGTTCATTTGTTCCTATTTACAGGACTTTTAGCAAGACAGGATGGCCTCTATGCATTTGACAAGAGAAAGGAAAACAAAGTGCTGTCACACCAATCCATAAATACCCTGTAGCCCTTTCAAAGATATGATAGAAGAGATCGGGGTGCAGAATTGTAATAAATGAAAGTTGATTCCATTTGGGCTTGCCCTCTTTCATTCTGATTTTGTGTGTGAGTGTGTGTGTGTGTGTGTGTGTGTGTATATATATATATATATATATATATATATATACATTTCTCAAGAATTCATAGTGTCACTGAAAAAAGCAAACACAGCTCTGTGTACTTCCAATCCTTGGAATTGGGTTCTAGAGTATTCACGGTGATACATTAGCTGCTGCCTTCTGAGGACATATGTGAGAACTAGGGTAAAGATATATGGGACAGGAACAAATATTAGCCATGTAAAAGATATAATTTATTCTCATATTACTTATTGTATTGGATTGAACATATGTTTCTGTTCTTTCTGTATCCTTAATAATATCAATGTTAAAAATCCTCAAAAGAGAATTCTGCATTTGGCTCAAATTATTTACCACATTAGAGATGTTTTTATATGTAATATATAGAAATGAGATACAAAGAGAAATAAATTATTCATTGTTCATTTTCTTTACCACCAGCTTCCTCTCCTCCTCAACATACCTTTTATTTTCTTAAGGTGACCATATGTCTGGCTTTTTGTTTATTTTGTACTTCTTTGAATTTGAATTCTGGTCATCATTTGTGATTATCCACATTCATTTGAAAGGTCAGTTTTCTCTATTTGTTATTATCATGTAGTTTAGAACAGTGACAGGTTTAGTTTTTTGCAGTTTTGTTTGTTTTACTCATCAGATGCTTATGGCAGTGTGAAATTTCATCTTATCTGTCACTTTTTACATCAGTGATGATCATGAATTACTTCATCTAGTTCATCAGGACAGCAAATTTAATGGACCAAAACACCATACATTTTTGAGATCTTTCATCATCTTGCACCAAAATCCTAAAATACAGGTGCTGTGTGCATTGCACATGAGTTATTTTGATCAAACTTAGATTATGAAAAATACACTGTGATTGTATTGCCGTAAAACATAATTGAAGAGTTTAATAGGGACCTGTTTACGTTCTGTAAGGCTTTTCATTTTTGTTGACACAATTTTATTGCTTCTATGGTGCCATAATATCTACAAGGGAAAAATAGTTCTTGACTCATAGCTAGACCGGATTGCTAGTCAAATCTTCACTCAACAGAAATGATTTCTCTCATTGTGTATCACAAAGAAGGCGAGAATATTTCGTGTGCTGAAACAAAATGGGTTCTGCTCTCTGACTCTCGTTCCGTGTCCCTGTTTGACATCGTTTATAGTTATTTTGGTTCATCTTCACGTTCTGCTGTACTTCCCACTCCCCAAGTCTCCTCAATTATCTTCATGATGTTGTCCGTTTCCACCTTCTGAGAGGTTGATAAGTCCTAGCCTAAGTTCCCTGACTTCTGTGATCCTTGACTTCCATCCCTATTTCCACTGCTCTTCAGAAACCCACACCCTGGGCCATCCTGGGATACCTGCCAGCTCACTCTCTTCTGCCTCTCAGTGTTTTCCTTGCCACCAGCTTATTCGCATCATCACACCAATATTCTCTCCATCACCCTGCTGATGAAAAGCCTTCCTGCATGCTGTCTGCCTCTATGTATTGCCCATTTCTCTGATCCTTTTCACCGAAGTCCTCGGAGAATTGTCTGCACTTGACATCTCCATGTTCATCATCTTTTTTCTCTCTTACACCGCATGAGGTGGGGGTGGGGGCTTATCCATACCACTCCACAAAAGAAGCTCTGGTCAAGGCCTCTGAGGACCTGTCTTTTGGCAAATCTACTGGTCAGTTTCCAGCCCTCCTCAGACTAGACCAACCAGCAGTTTTTAACAAGTTGACCTCTCCTTTCTTTTTTTAAAAATATTTTTAAATTTTTATTTATTTATGAGAGACACAGAGAGAGAGAGAGAGGCAGAGACACAAGCAGAGGGAGAAGCAGGTTCCCTGCAAGGAGCCCGATGTGGGGCTTGATCCCAGAACCCCGGAATCACGACCTGACATTCAACCACTGAGCCACACAGGTGCCCTGACCTCTGCTTTCTTGAAGTGTCTTTTACCAGGCTGCACCCCATCTTCTCTTGATCTTCTCCTGCCTCATTGATTCTTCATGCTTGGTTTTCTCCACTGCTCCCTCCTTATTTTAGAAGGGAATGATAGGAATATTTCACCCAGTGCAGGCAATAAAGAGAGAGCAGTCCCCATAGGGAATTTAAGAACAATAAAACTGAAGGAAAGCGACCTGCTTAATTAGTATTTTTGACATGCGCAGACAGTTCTAAACCAGGTCAATGATAAACTATTTCTCGCTACTGGGAAAGACTACTCGTAGGGTCCCTTGGTTTGCTATGCTGCTGTGTAGAAGCCTGGCCCAGGTTCAGTTAGGGTCTCTCCTTGTCTAGGTGGTCTAATTCAATCTCAACTTAGAGACTTGCTCTACCTTCTATACATTGACCTTTCCTTCCCTTCTCCACACCCTACCTCCAGCCCACATCTGCTTACTTAACGCTTTCACTTGGGTGTATAAACAGGGCATCTGATACTAAACATGTTTGAAACTGCGGACTCCAGTCATTCTCTCCCTCCTACCTTGTTTCATCTGCATTTTCCCTCATCTCAGTACATGATGTCTCCATTCTTCTGATTTCTGGGGCAAAACACACTGTAATCACTTTTCATTCTTTTCGTTCTCTCACTTACCTCATGAAACCCAGTGGCAAGTCCTCTCTGCTCCTCCTCTGAAATATTCATCAGCTCCTCCACTGCCTCCTTGGTCCAAGCCACTACCATCTCTCAGCAGCATCACCGAGACCTTAATTTACTTGATTTCTCTGTGTAATTGTACACCTGTGCCTCCTACTTCTGTAGGAAGTTTGTCCTTTGTCCAATGTTTTATCAATCACTCCAGTGCCCTGTGTTTACCTCTTTTTCTCTGTCATTATTTTTCATCTTTCAGTAATCTTCAGTACCACTTATGTCTTAATTTTTCTTTCTTAGAGTTCTCTCCTTAGAACTTATCTTCCATACTTAATGTGTTGTTCTTCAGATTTACTTACAGGTATTAGCTTCCAAGTGTTTTGAACTCAGGCTTCTCTTTTAAGATCTAGTTTCATAAACTTAAAAGTTTTCCAAACAGCTCTGCTTTAATTCATGTCCAAAATTGAGCTCATCATCTTTTTTCTCATCCCAATCTTGGACTTTGAAATTTTCCTTTTCTCTCCAATGGAATCACTGTTATTCCTTTATCCATGACTTTTTCTAGACAGTAATGGACTGAGATACAGTGAATGTTCCAGCATCCTTTTTTTTTTTTTTAATAGCAAAGCTTTTCCTCCTCCATTCCATCTTCCACACAGTATCCCAAAGATGCAAATATGATCATGGCATCCCCTGCTTAAACCTCTCATTTTGCCAAGATTGAGGGACCCTTTGCCAATATTTTGCATTCAGGCAAAGGAGAAAAAAAATTGGCCATGTCTCAGAAACCATTTTTTCTTTGGCTAATACAGTCCAAAGAAAGCAATATGCCAAATCTCATCAATCTGTTTGCTCATTAATGAATCATTTATTAAATAAACATTTCATGGGTATGCATAAGTATTGTCTTGGAAATTCATAGCAGGTTCCAATGGTACATTTTTCACTTTTGGCTCCAACTTAGCCTTTCTAATCTTCCTTTTCTGGGGCTATGCATACTTTCACTAACTTTCCCTCTCCAGATTTATTTTACTTATATTTGTATCCATCATTGCCTAGGTCAATTCTCCTAAGTGTAATTTGGGGTATATGACCATATAAATTTGACCATTCCTAATGTGGTGAAATGTAGAAAACTCCAAATAGTGAAAATCCAAGGATTATTTACATATAATTTAGGAAACTTTTCTACGTCTTAGGTTAATGGTAAATTTATTTCAACAATTATAGTGTTGATAAAAAAGAATTGATCTAGTCATCTGAGGATTTTCTTTTATAGCCATATATAATTCACAAAATAAATAAACCTGTGCATGAGAAGCAATAATTTCCCCCATATATATAACTATATAGAGGAGTTTAGTATAAGTAGTAATGGTACAGTCCATGTCAGCATATTTAAGACATATAATATTTAAAAAGTATGATACAGAGATTGTATTTCCTTACTATGCATGGTCAACTGGAGGTGTTGATAACAACAACTTACATTTCATCCTTACAAGGGCTTGTCATGGCAAGCAGAAGAGAACATTTTATCCCCCCTTTACAGATGAGAAGACTGGCTCCAACATGTTAATAGATCTGTTTAAATTTACATAGATGGAAGCTAAAGTTTTAATTCCCATTCCATACATTTCTCATTTAACATTGCCATTGTGAAAGCTCTACAATATTATGTATGGTTCATTATGAATTGCTTTGAAGAAAAAACAAGTGTTATGTGCTTTGATGCTGTGTTTAGTTGGACATATGATTCAGGTGACTGTAGTGTAAGGAATAACCTAGAATTTTAAGCAAACTCAGCGTTTGTATATAAATGAAGATTTTAGGGTTTTGGAATCTGCCACATTTACAAATCTGTATATTCTGAGATTGTTTATGACTTCTCATTAAATGTTTCCTCTTGATAAAAGGCTGATGGTGGGGGTGGGGTTTGGAATTGGAGAGGACAGGGTCCCTCTCTTGCAAGACGAAACATAGGGCTGACTTGGATGTCACTACCAGTCTAAACAGTTCATCTTCTTCACTTTAACTTTTGTAAAGAGCCAAACCAGTGTGAATTGAACAGTCTTTATAACCTGGTACACATACTACTCTTAGTGCAGAATGTAAAATTTGCTTAAGGATTAAAAAAAAACTTTCAAACTCCATGGCTTAGGAAAACAATGTTTAGTCTTGTTAACATTTGCTCTTTCAAAAATATCTACACATATAATAGTGATATTTTAAAGGTCTAAAATACTAACTTAGCTGATAGACAGAGAGTACCTTACATATAAATATAACCTAAAAGGCCATAATATCAAATTGATGTAGTCTTTCCTTTGAATAACTTGTATTCAGCAGGATGGACCAAAGCCAGAGAAGAATTGTGCATGAATAAAACTACTACTTATTCAGTACTAGATGATTTATGCTCTTAACTTACTCCTTATTACACCTTGGAATCTAGTAATTTTTACTTCCATTTTTGCATATAGGATCTTGAATTTCAAGGAGGCTAAGCAACTTGCCCTGTCAAATATCTAGAAAGTGTTGGAGCTGGGATTCAAGTCCAAGTGTATCTTTTTCTAAGTCCATGTTTTTTTTTTCTTTTTTCTTAGCACAGATATATGCATAGGAGTAGTCCATATTCTCTTAATGAAATAGTTTTTTGTAGTACACAGGCTTCTAAGAGCCAGATAGCTATAGTGGAAGTACATAATTTTTATGTCACTGATGGCTCACTTTTTATCTTTGCTTGCTCGAAATTTCAAGCAAAGAGAATTAATCTCAGGTAAAAAAAAATTACCATTATTTCAACACCGAGTTACTCGTTCTGGTTCTTCACAACAAGAGTAAATGATGGTTTCATGGATTACAACTCCAAAGAAGTATTCCCAATGACTCACTGAATATGATTGAAATAAAAATCAGAATTTTGTGTAAAAGTTGTGAAACTGATTAAACTCTGTAATTGCTGTAGTAATTAAAAAATGCAGTCTTAGAGGGTGGCACCTATCATTGCTGACATCTTTGAGGTAAAAGTATAAGAGAAGTTATAGAAGCTTCCAGGAACCAAATAATATAACTGAAACAAGGAAGTACAACTTCCCTGAGAGTAAATGATACCCTTGTAAGGAGTCTTTGAAAGTGGTGAAGGCAATATTGATAAAAATGCACTGCTGGATAAACATTTATTTTCTTTTCATTAAAAAAATAACTTTAAAAGGCTTTTGACCTAGCATGAGGCTATTCAGAAAAGTTGGTAGCTATGGCATAGAAAGAAGAGGTTTTCCTCGATTAAAAACTTGCTTTGTGATACAAAGCAATGGGCTGAAATGAATAGCCAGTGCCCCACAGGAACAAAGGTCATCACTGGGTAGGGTAGGAATCAGTGTGTAGACCAGAGGTTTTCCTATGTTGATGAGCCACCTAGCAAAACCAATGCAATATGCTAAGGACTTAAAATCATGTGAGACAATGTAGAGATTGTGATGAATCCTCTAAGAACTTAGGTGCAGATAACTGAGGAACTGACAGATGGAAACACAATATTTTCCCTAAGTTACAACAATAGAATTTTGATTTCTTAATTTCAAAACAATCAGAAATGAAACAGACTCTTACAGGAAGAAGTGTATTAGAAATTAATAAATTTAAGAAAAAAAATACTTCAGTAAGAACACTTTAGAGTAAGACACATTAAGAAGATGTATGAGTAATTTATTGAAACTAATTGATATCAGGAACTTATTAAATTCTTTTGAGGTCCCATTACACTGAGGTCATAGATGATTCAAGAAGCAGAAAGAAGTGATCACACTTTCCTGGCCTAGAGGTCCCAGGAGATACTACTCCCTTACTATATAAAAATAACTTCTGGGTAAAACCAGACAGGGCAGGGCAAAGGAGCTTTACTTTTCCAGAAAATAAAAAATTACAAATCCAGCCCCGTTCAGATAATTGACACTGGAGCATCCAATGCACTTCAATCTGTTACTGCCTAGAAGAAATAATTTAAGAGAAAGCACTGCAGGTCAACAAAGATGATGTTGCTTGGTTACTCAAAACCATTTGGTAGCATGCTGAGTTGCTCAGCTTTTTAGAAGAGCACTCTTTGTATCCACATAGGAAACGGATGGAGACCACTTGAAACCATTTTTAATTGCAAACCTGCTTCATCTGAAAACAGCTCCACTTTTGTAGTGCACAAGCAAGTTCAGAGGTCTCTATTAAAATGTAAACTACCAAGATGATAAAAAAATGTTGAACTTGATTTGTTCTTCTAGATATTGATCTTGTTGTGATGAATTTGCTTTGAAAGAGCTTGAACTGTTTTTTTAGGAGGTGGGAAATTCAGGTTTTAGATGTCCTGGCCCAGGAGTCCTGGAGGCTGCCTGGAGGCAACAATATTCAGGGGAGAGTATGGAGCTTTGGTGTCAGACAGACTAAGTCCAGATCCTACTTTTGCTATCTGTGGGGGAAAAAAATCACTTAAAATATCTGAGCTTTAATATCTCATTTTTTTCATGAAAGTAGTGTTTTTTTTTCTGTACAGATTTACTGCAAGGATTGAGTAAGAAAATGCATATTATGTGCTTAGCACCTAATGGGTTTCCACCAAATATTCACTTATTATTTTAAAATTAGAGCCCTGCAAATTTCTTCTCTTTTATGTCAGTCTCTGAAATATCCTTTAACAATGGATCACCTGTTTGCAAAGTTTAAGGTAGGAAAGGTTTCAAAAGGGAAATGGGGAGGAGAAGGTGGGAGGGTTTTTGAAATGCGGATATCTTTGAGAATTTTGTTTTTTCCCGGAATTGGACTCTTTTTTTTTTTTTTTTTTTTTAATGGATGGAAGTAGAGTGGAACTCATAATGTTTCCTAGGACTACAGAAAATGTTTTTCTTTCTATTACTTTAGACTAGTTGGCTTAATATTTATTCTGTTTAGTGGTATATATCTCAATACATTTTGCTGAAATAGTGATACACTTTATTATTTAACGCATTAACGAGTCAGTGGGACGCGATGAGATGTGGAAGTTTTGTCAGCAGATGCTGTCTTAGTACTATACTTGGCAGCTTAAACATTCACCCAGTATTTTAAAAATTTACTCAACTTGTACCAAATGCTTCCCAAATTTTGCTGATAAGAATACAGAAAGCTCATGACTGCTATGATCATGAAGTATAGATCAGGTTATCCTTTTCCCAAATGACAACAAACATTCTGAAACTTAGAATTCTCCACTTACGTATCTAGACTGTTTCAAAATTAAAATTCCAGATCTTTCCCTGATCATTAGATTTGTATTGCTTGTAGTTCTAAATATGTATATGTGTGTATATGTGTGTGAGTGTGTGTGTGTATATATATATATATATATAATTTCAATTAGCAGGGGAAAACAGATTTGACAGATGGAAACTTGACAATTTTTGAACCAAGATGAAATGCCTAAAAGTTATCAGTTTACTTACCAGAATTACTATTCATGTAAGCGAAGGGAAAAGTGAAAAGGAGTAATGAAATGAATAGGCTTAGGATTCAGAGTGGCAAGTGTGAGGAAATGAGAGCTTTGAGAACCTCCTGTCTTACAATTAAACGGAATACGAAGCCTAAAAATTTAGGCTTTTAAACATTGTCTTTGGAGATGTAACCATTTGCGTTGGGCTAAGGGAATGGGTGATTAGCAGAATTCAGGCCAAATGGGAAAAATGAACACAAGACATAATTGCAGAACCAAAAGAAAAGCTACTCTTAGAATTTAAAAAAATATGGTTTAGTGTATGATTGTGGTTAAATTACCTATCCCTGAAATAAAAATGCACGGGTTCAAATCATGGCTCACCGCTTGCTCAGGATATTCTAATGCATATATAAAGGGCATCAGTCAGTACCTGGCACAGAGTAAATACTCTGTGAAATGTTGTTGTTGATGATGGTGATTGTGATGATCGATAGACTCTTCCACAGAAAATGGGGCCGATTACTCCCACATTGTGTTAATAAAAATAGAGTAATTTGGTACCATTTCCAAATGTGTGATCATCACCAAATTGACAGAATAGAGTAGAATACTGGATAAATTGTCAGTGGTATTATTTTTAAATAGTATTAAATAAGAAAGGTCAGGTGCTAGAGAACACAAATTAGTAATCTAATTAAATCACCAGCAAAGAGACAGATCGTGTTAACAGCAGTCAAATTTGTTATTACAGAGCAATTATTAAAGTGAAATATTGAAAGATGCTATGTATCATTACTAGGTTTTAAACATTTCATTTACACAGGCAGAAAAGTATAGATTAATCAGTTCATTTGTTAAGTTAAAAGCTCCTTTATTAAAATATTTATATCATTTGTATAAAGGGAGCAGTATTGTTGAAGACATAAAAAATATTCTGTGGCATTCGGAACTACATTCCTTTATGAAATTATTTGCACAAGTCGCTCTCAGTGGAACAGTTTCCAAGTACCACGTATCCTAATTTGTGAGATTAAATGATGGTTTCTGGTCTTGACATTTTGCCCATTTCCTTAAGTCACTCTCAAAATGACTTCAGTGGGGCACCAAACTATTATTTAGTTATATCATATATTCAAGGAATGTAATGTTTTATGAAATATCAGAGTCTTTACAAGACTAGTGAAAGTTGCTTTCTTCAGCATCCCCCCACCCCCAAAGGCATCACTTGGCTTCAGGACTTCACTGAGACTAGGGATACATTTATAGGCGCCTTAAAACTCTGATATTACAACTGGACACATCCAGACACTCAGAGACTTTATAGGAGGCTGAACTGGGTTCCCTTCTAGGCTCTGTCAGTTTCAAACTTGGGAACCTGGGGCAGGTGACCCTAACCTTTAAGCTCCAGGCTCCTGATTTATAAAATTAGGGTTAATAATTGCCTCATGACTTTGCCATGAGGATTACGTGGCTATTTTTAAAGATTTATTTATTTTAGAGAGAGAACATGCATGCAGGGGATGGGGGGATAGGGAGGGGCAGAGGGAGAGGGGGAAGGAGAGAAGCAGACCCCCCCACCCATCGCAGGACTCAGTCCCATGACCCTGAGATCATGACCCAAGCTGAAATCAAGAGTCAGACACTTAACTGACTGAGCCACCCAGGAACCCCTTTCATGATTATTTTACATGGATAGGTCATCAGAGTACTGGCAGAAATACAAATTCAATAAGTTATCATTTTAAAATTTTTATTTTCATGAATCAAATGAGTAGCAGTCATTTGGTCAAATTTGCTTAGATACTACTGATATCTATTTAAATAAGTATCTGGTACACTGAAATACACACACGCACACACATTTATACAAATAGTCTCCAGATGACAATGAATGGTTCAATTTAACATTTTCCAACTTGACGGTGATCAAAAGTGATAAGCATTCAGTAGAAACCATACCTTGAATTTTGAATTTCGATCTTTTCCCAGGCTAACCATATGTGGTAAGATTCTCCCTCTCATCATGCTGGGCAGTGGAAGCGAGCCCCAGCTCCCAGTCAGCCAGGCACTCACGAGGGTAAACAACCAATAAACTTGTAACCATTCTGTGTCCACCTGACCATCCTGTTTTTCACTTTCAGTACAGTATTCAATAAATTGTATGAGATATTCAGCACTTCATTATAAAATAGGCCTTGTGTTAGATGATTTTACCCAACTGCAGGCTAACATAAGTGTTCTGAGCACGTTTAAGATAGGCTCGGCTAAGCTATGATGTTCAGTAGGTTATATGTATTAAAAGCATTTTCGACTCGAGGTATTTTCAACTTACAATACATTCGTGGGGACTTAACCCCACCATAAGTGGAGGAAGATCTGTATATGTAACAGAATTAGTTTCTGTGTTTGGTATAATTGAAAGGGCTTTGAATTTAAAGTCTTGAAGCTCTGGGAAGCTCTTCTAAAATTCTCATCTTGAAATTCATCTGCTTCCACATATAGCACATAGATTCGTATTTTGAATAGAAGTGTTCTGGTGACTTTGATATACCTCATTTTGTCCTTAGTTGAGAATCTGTGAAGATGAAGGTTCTTGAGGAACTCACAATTTATTGGGGAAATACGTGTGAACCATGTAAAAAGTTATCATAATACATTGTAAGTGCTAAAACATACTTATAAGCTAATTGTTAAGGGAGCACAGAGGAGGAGACACTTGTGTTAGGTTTTGAGGGAAGAATAAGAGTTTAACATGAGAAGAACAAAAGACGTTTACAAAGCAGAAGGAACAACACTGTTGTCAAGGCATAAATATCCAAGAGGTTGCCAAGAGGCAAAAGGTGGGTTCCTTGAATGGCATATTGGATGGATAGCAATATTGGGATCTATCTCGAAGTTATTTGGATTTATAAGCAAGAACTAAGGATGGATTCTTCCTTTCAAGACTAATTTAAGTTTTGTTGTTGTTTAAAAAAAACAAAAACATGATTTTTTTTGTTGTTGTTGGGGTGAAGACACTGAAGGTTTATTATCATTCTTTTTAAATAGATTACCACCGGAGGCCAGAGGTGTTGTACATAGCAGAAAAAACAATCAGTAAATGCAATAATAGTGCCTTGGTGTGCACTTCTATTTCCAAGGTTAATTATTTGTTTAATTAAAGCCTTCAGATCAAAGAGAGATGCTGGTGCTCAGAAATATTAGATAAACATGAGTCTCTTCGGCAGTGTGAGAATTGTGTGATGAGCTTTTTAACCTCTCAGTACAATCCAGCCTTTCCTCAATTTGAAGACTAGATCATGTTGTACTTTTGTCTTTTTTTCTCTTATAGTTGTTGATTATTTATGCAGTTATACAATCTGTATATCACCAAGGAGGAATTAAGGCTTAGAAAGGTTAAGTTATATACTTAAGGTCTCTTACCTTAAGTTCGTGGTTGGAGCCACGAATGGTACTCGGGCAATTCTGTGTTCTGGTAAGAAAGTTCTTGTGGTTTTATGGGAGATTAGTCTGATGAGACAAGGAATTCAAGACAGGAAGATTGTTGTGGAGGCTACTGAAATTGTCAGTGAAGAGAAGGTGACAGAGAAATACAGAAACACGCATGACAAGAGACATTGCCATAGAATCAACAGCGTGAGATGACTCAGTGTGATGAAAGAATGAGATGTTGAGGGTGATTTCTGAGGTCCAGTCATTTTTTTTTTTTTTTATAGATTTCCCCCACAACAGGGAACACACAGAAAGAATGGAGATAGATGAAAATAATGATTTGTGCTTGGGGTTGAGTTTAGCAAACCAGGACATTGTTGGTGCTTCTGCTCTGGAGCTCAAATAAAAGATCAGAATAGAGATGTGAATTCATTGACAACTTGAACATTTTCTTCAGCTTTCCTCAGCTGCTTGTTTTTTTGGCTCTGGTCTCTCACATGAGCTATCAGATATTGAAGTTTTTTGTGTATTTTTTTTCTTTTTTTGCCCTCTTGACAGAGAACTAAAAGTATGCTCATAATTTATGCTATGTGCCATTGTCATCACAACACATGATCTTATAATGTAGGCCTGGCCAAATATCCAAGAAGTAGAAATCAAATGAGTCTTCCTTCTTCCATATTTTGTCTATATTGTTGTATTTGTTGTGTGCTGCTGATGGAGAATTTGATCTAAATTTAAAGCTCTGGACTCATTTTGTCAACCCCTGCTCACTGTGATGTAAGGTGTGCTGGAGTCTTACCTGAGCTCTTCCTGGTGCTTATTTTTTTGAAAGTCACATTTGGGATTCTTGTGATACTGGCTGTGACTGCAGAGCTGGACGTGGTGTGCTCATTACTCTTCACTCTGATGTCTTCTGCAGAAACTGCCTCTTTGGGAGCCAGGACCTGTGAGGATGATCTTACAGAGCAGCAGTTGAGAGCAACCTCAGGTAATTGGTCTATTCCTTCTCAAAATCTTGTTTGTCCTAAATGAGTTACATTGGTTACTCTCCTAATTTAAGTTATAAATGTATCTCTGGAACTTCTCTAATTAGATCTCATCAGATCTCTTATACGAATAAGTTAAAGGCAAAATTAAATATAAAATTTAATATATACTATATTTGGATACATATAGAAAGTAACATCTTAAAGAATAAGCAACTTTTGCAGGATCATTTCTCACATCTACATTTATACACTATGAAATTTTACCTAAGTGTCAGTTTGTTACAAAGTATAAGTCAATAAGCCGGATATTATTTTTCCTCAAATCAAACAACCTAGTTGGTAGAGTTGTTTTGGAGAAATTAATGAGTTGAGTGGACTTTGTACAGCCATGTCAACACATTTCCTAGTCCCTGTGATGTGTGTGTGTGTGTGTGTTTGTGTGTTTTTAAAAAAATTGCAGCAATGCTTTCTTACTGCATTATATTCAGGTAATTTAAGAGGAAATTCACCCATGTTGCCATAACACACCCCATTTATTCCTGGCACGATCCCAAATTTCAGATTTCTTCAATTGGAATAATAATATGCTATATAGACAAATAATACTTAAAAAGTCCTTTGCATTCATAATGGAGAACTGAAATACTTTTCTCAAGTGAAAACATTCCCGTAATATAAAGTCAAAACTTCTCTCTTTAAAAATTCTTTAAAGTTAAGTTCGCTTTATCTATGCATCTTATGAGTACTTTTCCATTTTATATGTTATCTTCCCTAGAAAACTGGAGAGCATATTTAAAATAAAATAAGTCAGTTTGCCTCCCTCACCTACAGCCAATCAGAGGATTTCATTAGTGATCAGTTTAGAAATAAGAGGCCAAATATCAAGACTATGAAAAAAGTATCAAACAAAAAAGAAAACACTGCTTGTCAATATATTTATTTATTGTTTTGTAAACAAGGGCACCAAAATCTACACCTTCACCCAGCCTCTGAGAAACTTTTTATTGAGAAACTCTCATGCCTTCTGGATATTTCCATAGAGATATTCTACAGAGAAGTCCAATATAACAAATTCCAAATGGAATTTCTCATTTTTGCAAAACTATTTCTTCTTCTTCTCTGTCTTAACTGATGCCATCCTGCTATAAACGTAGTTATCCCAAGTAAGAAAACTAGGAATCATCAATTTTACTCAAAATATTAGTGCCAGGGACTGTTGAGCATAAGTCATGAATAAAACAGATGAGTTCTCTCATTTTTCAGACAATATTTCTATTAAAAAAAAAGTTATGTTCAGATTGCTGTGAATGTAATAGAGGAAATAAAAGAGGTAATGTGCTAGAGCGGAGCTTCTCAAAGTGTGGTTGCCATACGAGCAGCGTCAGCGAAATCTGGGAATTGTAAGAATGCAAGTTCCTGGTCCCCATCCTAGATTTACAGAATCAGAAACACTGCGGACAAGGCCTGGCAATCTGTAGTTAACAAGCCCTCCAGATGATGTGATTCCCACTAAAGTCTGAGAATCCCTCTCGTGTGACAGGTGATGAGCTCCCTTAGAAGCAGTGGTCAGAGAAGTTCTCTGAGGAAATGACAGGTGAGCTGAGTCCTAACTAATGAGAAGGAGCCAATTACACAAAATCTGGGGAAATGCCTTTCAAGTAGAGGTGAAAAGAAGTTGGTCAGGTTCAAGAGAGAGAAAAAAGGCTAGTACCGAAGGAGGTTAGTGACTGAGTAGGTGACTAGCATAAGGTACAGTCAGAAAGGTAGACAAAGGCCTGGTAACTTCAACCATAGTAAGAAGTTTGCATATTATTCTAAGTGAAATAGGAAGTATGGCAGGGTACAAGCAGGAGACTAGCTGGATTTTATAGGATGTGCAACATAAATTGTAGGAAAGCAAGAGCAAGGCTTACCTAGTTATTAGACCATCGCAAAATCCAGGTAAGAGACCGAGTATACTGGCAATGGAAATGGAAAGAAATAGGTAGATTTCGTGTGCACTCAATATTTTGGAATTTGACTTAATAGAACTTGCTGATACACTGTATGTATGTGAGGCAGAAAGGACTCTTGCTTTTGGTGGTACCATTAACGGAGATGGAGGAGATGAGGGAGGTGGGGGAGATGGGGGAGACTGGTGGCAAACAGAGTGAGTTGTGTTGAGGAGGAACCAGAAGTTCTAATTTGGACATGGTAAGTTCGATATGCTTTCTAGATGTCCAAATGGAGATAGAAAATTTAAAGTAATGGATCTGGATGCTATCATCTAGGAAGATTATTATTTTTCCTCAAGTTATCCTCCCTTTGTAGATAGAGAAGAGAATAGGGCTTTGGACCAATGCTGGAGACACTCCAATATTTAGATTTTAAATGGCGAAGGCTTCAGCCCAGGGGAATAAGAGGGAACTTTCAAAGACATAGGATAAAAATCACAATAGTCTGATGCAATAAAACTTGAGAGAGGGACCTTTTTCAAGGAAAAGAGGAGAGTAACTTCTGTTGAGCAAGGTAAGGTAACAGGGAGATGAAAAACTGACCACTGGATTTCACAGTATGTAAGTCATTGGTGGCTTTGAGAAGAGCAATTGATTGGAAGCCAGACTGGGGAGGGTTGAATAATGAATGTGATTTAGTAGAGAAATAGAAAACACAAACAGACAAACAAAACCACCCAAACCAAACCAAAATCAAACAAACAAAAAGCCTTTTTAAAGTTTTATTGAATGGGGAGCAGAATGGGATAGCATCTGGACTCCTCCTTTTCTTCTCACAATTTTGCCTCCTAAATTCAATTTAGTGTTCTAACTAATAAGTCTTGCCTGCCTTCTATAGTCCAGGCACCGTTCCAGGTGGTTCTGGCACAGAAATAAACAAGATAATTACTGTTTTCTGTAAAGGTGTACCTATTAGGGGAAGTAGGCTATACACAGATAATTTTCACACACTAGGGTTTTTTGACATGTTTTTCAATGCATAAGTAAAAGAAAGGCTAAAAATAAATTAATTAATGAAAAAAAAAAGTACCCAGAAACATTACTCTTTTGTTCAACATTCAGAGAAGAGGTTTTGGAGAACGAAGTGATGACTAATACTAGTAATAATACAGCTAACATTTTTTTTTAAATTTTTTTTCGCACTTATTTTGTGTTAAGCTCTGTGCTGACTGATTTTTATTCATGTATCTTATAACAAACCTATGAGGTAGGTGTTATGAACCCCATTTTTATGGATGATAAAACTGATATTTCCCAAGCTGGGTTTGAAGGATAAGTGGGGGTATACAGTGGCAAAAAAAAAAAAATTGCTCTAGATAAGAAAAGGAAATATAATGGTATATCGTAGAGGGAGGAAGAGGGCATTAAGAATGGTCACATGTTTCTGGAACAGTGGTTCACAAAATATGGCCCTTGGACCAGAAGTATAGCATTGCCTGGAAACTGAGAGATGTCGATTTTCAGGCTTCACTTTAAACCTACTGAATCAGCAGCTCTAGGGGTGGAGACCAGCTTTTTTTTTTTTTTTTTAATAAAGTTTTATTTCTCAAGACGTACAGTTAGTGGGATCTTGTTCATGCATCTTTACCAACAGCTGGGGCATCTCTACCCTTGGCATTTCCAGTGTAAATTACTTGAGCTCTGTGCTTTTTTTTTTTTTTTTAATTTTTATTTATTTATGATAGTCACACACACACACACACAGAGGCAGAGACACAGGCAGAGGGAGAAGCAGGCTCCATGCACCGGGAATCCGACGTGGGATTCGATCCCGGGTCTCCAGGATCGCGCCCTGGGCCAAAGGCAGGCGCTAAACCGCTGCACCACCCAGGGATCCCGAGCTCTGTGCTTTGAAACCAGTTTAGTAAGTCCTTTACTGAGGAGCTCCTGAAGGGCTACCCTGGCCAGGGAATCTCAAATTTTCAGTCTTTCAGTCTTTCAGTCTTTCAGTTATCAGAGCCTTTTCAGATAACAGCTGGAGTTATCAGCTTATAGTTGGGAACTTTCTCGCAGAGTTTGTCATATGTTGCTTTATCAAACGAGACCAGAATATTGAGCTTGTCCCGAACTCTGCCTTTGGACCACTTCTTCGTTTTGGCCTTGCCCCTGGATTTGTTCACTGGGTCTCTGTCATTTTTGGCTGACTTTCTGGCATCTTTCTTCTTATCGTATTTGGGTGGCATAACGAAGCTCAGAGAGCAGCAGCCACTCCTCTGTTTTAACAAGTCTTCCACGTGATTTTGATGCCTTAAAGTTTGTGAAGACTGTTTTTGAAATTAAATGCAGGGTAGGAAGGGAAGAGGGAGGAAACTGGGGTAGTAGACAAGGACCAGGTATCTTGAAGATATTCTTTCCACCTACAGAAAATTGAGCTTTTTCCTTGTAAGTGATGGGTGTCATTCTAAGACTTTGAGTAGAAAAGTCAGGTTTAAGTAGATCAAATGGAGGATAGATTTGGATGGGGTGGGACTGTACACAACGGAGTTCAGGAGAGAATTCTTATAAGCCAGGTGTCTAGAACAGATGCTCAATACCTACAATTAAAACTAAAATATAACACATTTAATTACTATTCTGTTTCCGCTTTACATTATTATTTCATGGGCTTAAGAAGTATGCAGTGTTTTCCTTAGACAATTTAGAGGGTTCCCAAACACAGTTGTATAATAAAGTAATGGGAACCAAGCACAATTGGCTGGCGCTTAGATCAGAGGGCTATTACTGGATAGATTTGCTTAGAAATTATAATAATTTTATAGAATACATTAATAATGGTTTTCCAATAATTTTTTAATATTCCAATGGAAGTATTCTAAGCTAGTCATTCAAAAACTTTTATTTATTTTCAATATAGTTTATGTGTATGTATAGAGTAACTTACAATTATGTCAGGCATGATAAAAATGCTAGGGGAAATTTTGGTAACGCACTTGTATAACATGAGATTACAGTAGTATTTTGTCTTCTTCTTAGTGTTTTGAAACACTTAAAAATAAAAATGTGTTATCATTTATTTGAAAGTTGGGAAATCCTACAGGACCCTAGTGCACATTTTAGGCATAAGTACATTCATGTCATAAAGTTTGGCATATAAATAAATACTGTATTTCTTATATTCCGTAAAGGAAAGTAATAATCAAAAATACATATATTGTGAATACAACGGTATTATGAAGTGTTATTATATATAACATATTAGTGAAGAAACTTATTGATGAAAATGAAAACTGCATTAGCATCTTCATTTTGGAATTTTGTGTAACTTAGTGTCTTTATTTTGGAATTTCAGAGAATGGAACTTTGGAACTTTCCTTAGTTTCAAGGAATTCCTTTAATACATTAATATTATATATTAATACCTTAATAATATACATATACATATTTTTTCCCACAAGGCACCTTACATTTTATGGCATTTTACAGTTGAGGAAATGTGGTACTTGAAAATTAGAATGTAGACACCCCTTCCGTTAGCCCCAGATCCAACCTACAGTTTTCCTAGAAAGCTGTTTCTCTTCATTAATACTCTTGACTCTGAAGCCTATTTATAAAATGAATGTCAAATCTATTTCAAAAGCTCTCTTTAAGAATGAAAGTGACCTTTTTTTTCCTGCCTTGTAAGAAACTTTATGGTGTATATAAGTTACCCTTTGATTATTTTTTGCATGATTAAAAATTTGCAAAGTTCTATGGCTCCAAAGAGCCTACCTGTAATAAACAGCTTACGCCTTCCAAACCACAAAACAGGTCTGAATTGCTTGAGCATTAGAGCTAATTGCCTGCCTACTTCAAAGGAAGAACCAGAAAAGAGAGAGGGGAAAAAAGTCACAGAAGCAGAGGCAGTGCGGGCAAATCCACCTCTAGAGGTTATGAGTTGTGGCTTGGAAGAGCCAGGCGAAGTTATGGCCTCAGAACTGCTGTTTGCGATTAAGTTGATGGGGAGAGTCTACCCCACAATCTTTCCCTGCTGCTGACACAGAGTCTTTGTTCACATTCAGATTTCTCAAACTGTTGCCAGGGTCAGGCTGAGGTCAGACACAACAGTGATGTATAGAAGAACATGTCTGGGAATTTCTCTCACACTTAAAACACATCCTGGAAAATGAAGAAGACCCCGCAAAAACTGTCTGATGAGACCCAGATTATACTATAGTTTCTTTCTTTGGGTGCCTTCATAATTTTTGTTTTCTTCTCCTGACACCCTATGTTTTATTAATGTGAGTTGCGATAGCCCTTACCATTTTATGTCCCCTCAAGATAAGGACACTCAGTAGCACTCTGACACTTCATTTTCCAGCCCTGGGGGAAAGGTCCAGTAAATCTACTCAAAGAAGTCTTGCATCCCTTCCCCAGGATGAGTTGAAAAGTAATTGCCGTGGGCTGTCGTAGGTGGAAGGCTTGACACTGGATGTCACGTCACGTGTGTGGACTCGGCAGGGCAACAGCCCAATCCAGTCATGACCTGAGCCTTCCAGACCCTCACACCAAGCTGGCCACCGTCCCCACCCAGGCCGGACCCTGCCGGGATGAGAGAGCCTGTGTTTGATCAGTAATTATCACTGACGGGGTGAAAGCAGGCTAGAGCCTTAAGAAGTGTTGATTCTCTCCTCTTAAAGTAAGAATTTCACAGGTATTTGCCTGAAAGGGAAGCTTCCCCCAAAGCCCTCAGATGACTGACCCCCTCCACCATGGACCTCAGCTCTGCTTTTGTGCAGTGGCAAAGTGCAAATATGGAATAAATGGATTTGTATGGTGCCTTTGAGGACTCACAGTTGAAACAAACTCTTATTTCAAGTGGTGTCCCTGTTTTCCCCTTCAGCTTTTTGGAGTTTCGGCCATTGAGCCTAGAACTGCCCCCTTCGTTGTTGTTTCCTGCTCACAGGGTTACAGAGCTGGGCTGGCAAGTGAGGCACTAAATAGCAATTTTTTTTTTTTTTTTTTTTTTTTTTTGTGCTCAGCTGCTACATATGACAGTGGATATTTCATTCTGCTGTCAGAACGTTATTAATAAAACATGGGGTGTGGAGAGGGCCACGATTTCCCCTTTCAATCACTATAGCATTTGCAATGAAAATTTTATGCAGTGTGTAATTTTCACTTAATGCTTGACACTTAAAATGTCCGTAGCAGCGTTTTGTACGGTTATTGAAGGGTTAATTGTATCATGTTCTCTGCATAAAAGCTCTGCTTATCAAAAGCAAATAGAAGAGTGCATGCAAATGTGTGTCGATGACCTTTTGCCTTTCCAGGGTTAATTTATATGGTCATTAAAGATTTTATGAAATTGAGCAGCCTGGTGCTTCAAATCCCATTTTACCTTCTTCTCCTAATTTATGTAATTCCTACCTGAGCAGGGGAATATGATTTTTGTTTTTTGTGCTGCAATGAAAACAGCATGCCATGCTGTGGGGAGTTGCGAGTCTGGTTATCTGGCATTACTCAGATTGCTAAAAATTCATTAAAATGTGACATCAGCACAGTGAGAGACAAATGATCACAGGATGAAAGAGAACAGTGGGCCTTTCACGGATTAGTGCTACACAGACCCAGCATAGAGGCTAACTGCATAAACAGATTAATCCACCAGCAGCGGCATAGCTAAGATTTACAGAATAATTAAATAGGGTTGAGTTACTATGAGGATTTCCATGTAATCTAGCTGGTGTGAACCCGTGAATGAGGTGTGGGGTGATGTGGTTGTCGTAGAAGAAGTATACCTTCTTATGTCCTATGCCCCGTATAGCTCCCCCTATAGAAAACACACACACACACACACACACACACACACACACACACACCAGTGTAACTGAAGTTTTGAGATCCTACTCTGACAAGTTCCAAAAAATTCCCCTGGGGTCCGGGGACTGAAGGCAGGAGTAGCACCTGTCTTACGTTTAACCCATCGTGCTCATATGATTTCGCTAAGGATTTTTTTCCAAGAGTTTGGTTTGCTCTGTCATCTGTCCAACCCGTGGAACAGAAGATCCAAGTAGTTTAGGAGTTTCTGCGATTAAAATGACAAAACTGCCTTACACCTATCCTTAAACCATTTCTAGCTTACACTGCCCTCAAGATGATTTCTTGTATTTTAATTTAGTACAGGCACATTTTCTCAATGGATGTAAAAGAAGGGGACTGTGGATGAAAATCTGCTTTGGTAACAGTCAGCAGGTTCTAATAGAGACTTGTGAATAAATTTGCGTTCTTTCTTCAGAGTGAATGTCTGCAGATGATTCATAAATGGCATGGTTTTTAAATGGTCACGTTTATTTCAGTGGGCATCCTTCTGGGGTTTTCAGTCCTCTGACTGGGTCTGCTTTTCTTAACAGAAGAACAAAGTGAGGAGACAGAAGGAGCTGCTAAACCTGCAGCGGTGGCTGAGGAGGAGGAGAAAGACAGAAGTGAGAGAGACAATAGTGAAGGCAAAAACTCTAATAAAGATTCTGGTAAGATGTTAGCATCCTTCACCTTTCTTTCCTACCCCCCGCCCCATGCCTTGCAATCAGCCCTTTCTTCACCCCCACCAAAGCTTATTAAAAGCTTTTATTCATTTTAAACTGTCTGAACATTCCCACTACTATTCATTGCATGTGCATTTTGCATGTGATTTCTATCAGTAGCCTCCCATTGACCTATTTTTAATCATAACCATCTGACGGAATAGATGTGGATAAGTTGAAGAATATTACAGGACGACCAGCGAGATTATTTTTTAATCAAATCAGTTTGTGTGCTTGTAATTTTTTAAGCGCCTTTCATTAATCTTAGCTATACTTGTGAGTCCTCTGATGGCATATTAATTTTTCATAAGCACAGGATTAGATATCACTTGAGTTTTTTTCATTCAGTCACATGCGCCCACCCCCCCCCCCCGGCCCCAAACCACGTAACCCTAAAAATAAATGTTATTTTTCCTTGCCTTTTTACAACTTACACTCAGGAATTTGCTCTTTTTAAGGGCATCTATTTGAGGCATTTCAAACAAAATCCAGTGGAAAAGTTTACAGATGATTCAGCCTAAGAAAGAGGAAATATCATTGAAAAGGGATTAGGTGCTGGGTAATTTTGATCTTCTAGAATAGACAAATCCCAGTAATGAAAGCTACTGTCTTTGAAAACAAACCTTCGTGTCATGACATTTACTTGTGCACAAACAAACCCTAGGCCAGCATCTGGTGTGGATACCTAAGGCTTTTTCTGTGTTTGATTTGGCAAATATATGACTTCATCCATGCTTTGTATGTATGAGATGGAAATCTATGGTCGCAATGAATATTACATTGGCTACTTTTGCTGCACGCTATACCTAGTTTTATTATGTTGGACTCATTGAAGCAGAAGAAGTGCTGAAACGGGTTCAAGCCTATTAGTTTCAGGTGCTCATCTATCTTTTCCTTGAATTCCAGTGACAGCTGCATATAAAGAAGCTTGTTTTCACTATGAAGACATTGGGTTGTGCAAAAGTACCATTTTTACATGCAAGTTCGTTTAAACCTGAATTATCTCATATTTGTCATTCAGTCATTGCATATCTAAGTGCTGCATTCCCTTCAAAAATTATCTGAAGGGCATCTCTGCTCCCCGCACCCTACATCATCCAACGCTAAGTTTCTCTCAGGAGTCCTGTGAGAAAGCACTACTTAAATCTGTGTCTAGGATATAGTGGCTAGCATATGATCCTAATTTGATTTAAATAAAGAGGATCTAAGGTTGGTATGGAACCTAAAGCAATGTGAAAAAGATGCCATAGCTATATGTTAGTAAACTGGCTCCTGAGGTTACTGAAAATAGATTTGAAATACCTAGTGGTCAGTTAAGGTCAAGGGTAGTGCCATCTAAACCTCACGTGAAAATAATTGGAAGTAGAAAAGTGGTCAGTTTATTCGTTCTCTAGGATGGACCTCATCAAGACTAGCTGCATGCATGACTTCCGTCTGCGTTCCTCGGTGTCCTTCTTACAGTCCTTCCAAAAGGACATTGCAAACCATGTCCCTTCCATTCCTGAAAAGAACGCTTAAAACACACAGGTAGCCCATTAGTGTCGATTAAATATGCTCCTGTGATAATTAGGCATATGACGTTATGCATGGCTTTATCTAATGCCTTCCAAAGGCTGGATCCTGGGAATCTCTTGAAAATGGAGCCATTGTTACCATTGAGGAAGGAAGGAGTCTTACTTGGAGCACATCACAGATGCGGGGGCTGTATCTCCAGTAGCACAGTTTACAGCTCTGTATAAATAATGGGCTCGATCACTCCCTAATGGCCTGATGAGTTATTGTGCTTTCTTGGGTGCCTAACTGTACCATCTAGACAGGACTCAAGCTTCTGAGAGAATACAGAACGTTGCATAATGTTAGTCATTTCAAACAATGTTTTATTCCTGCAGAAAGGCCTCCCCAGGTGTATCTATAGAAATGAAAATGGAATTTATGCACCAAATAAAAGTAATTACTGAGATGCAAATATTTAGCCTTGAAACCTCCTAGGCTTCAGAGTGGTTCTTGTTACTGACAACCACCGCGAACTTTGAACAAGGTCTTCCACTTTCTAAAATGAATCTAATTAGGTGAAAATATTGTTGCATGGATTTTCCCCCTTGTAAATATTTCTAATGATTGAATAACCACTTATGTCTATACTGTTCTTTTCCTTATGTCAGTTATAAATGTCAAAAAATACCAGCACTCTCATATATTAACCGCTATCTTAAAGTGTTGGATGGGAAAGCAGTGTGACCCCACTCTAACACAGAATTTTTTTATAGACAGGAAGGAATTAGCACACGTTAGGAAGACTATGTTTGTGTAAGCTGTTGTGCTGGGTTGCTGACATTAATCTCTAGGACTGGAGCTTTCAAAATGAGACTTGGCAATATGCAAGTTATATTTGTTGAATATTCATTCATAATAGAAAAGCCTCCTAATGCCTCATTTATATTGTCATTTAAATCTAGTGCCACTTTAGATTAATTATAATCCAAATTATAGCTCTGTGCAGTACAAGAATTAATATAGAGTTTATCCAGATTAATACATTTGCATTGAAAATGTAATATGTCTCTGCCATGGCTAAGGGGACCACTTTTTAATAAGGGAGTAAACATGAGCAAAGATGGAAATTAACCTTCATTATTGCAATTAAAATTATCCTTTCATTCTAGTCTCATTAGAAAGAATACTGTACCAGTAATTATAATTTAGAATTATTTGTAGTTGAATAACATCCTCTGTTATATTCAGTTTTATAGTATTCAAACTTTATCAAATATATTGATTGATAGATATTAACTCAGATTTTTGTTTTATTGTTTTTTTTTTTCCAGATTTGCTTTGAGTACGTATGTGTTATTGGATTTTTCTCACTTATTATGAGTATAAACCACCTTACAACCTTCTGTATTTTAGGGATTGGAAAGTATTAAGTAGGCAGCATCTGAATTGAAATGAATTATGTCATTTTTATATTAGCAATCTCATGCAAACTAAATAATCCCATAACTGACAGATAATCATTGGCTTATCTATTTGGCAGTGCTTATTTGTAATTAGATTTCATTTTTTAGTTAAAATGCATTAAAATGGCATTGTTTTTTGAGAATATTGGGAGGCCCTTAATAACATAAAATGGATTGTGATCTCATTTCAAAATTTTGTCTAGGGTAACAAACAGGGTTTACTTCAAATAAAGTTGCAGTCGTAAACTATGAGTAATCAGAAAACTTAATCAAAACCTTCCAAAATTGACAGGCCCTTATTTAATGTATTTCCAGGATAAGACAGTTCAGAAAAAGGTCCTAGAGTCGATGCCCTATAATTTATTGAGTAGGCCATAATCCTTGAGATAGCACCCCATTGAGTAGAAAAGGCACGCGTGCATAAAATGTAACTTCCATCATCTTTGCAAATAGTTCTGATGACCTGCCTTATCCTCAAGAGTGTTTTTGTTATGTTGTTACATCTCAACCTTCTCAGCTTCTTGTTATCAATGGCATCTGTTTTTGGGGTGCTTAACACAATTGAGTTGAGGGGGGGGAGGATCTAGCCTTTATTTAGAACTTCTTAATTTAAAATAATATGGTCTTTAGGAAGCCCCTAGCTTACATTAAGATCATGGTTTAATTAGCTAAGTTAATTAGCTAAAAAATATTAGAGTTGACACATATATTGGGTGGAATACTATAGCCAACAGTAAACGGCAGTGGCCATGTAATAATGACCCTAAAATTGAACTCTTTACTTCCTTGATGCAGTGTGAAAGCTAAATTAAAACTAAATTAGGGATCCCTGGGTGGCGCAGCGGTTTGGCGCCTGCCTTTGGCCCAGGGCGCGATCCTGGAGACCCGGGATCGAATCCCACGTCGGGCTCCCGGTGCATGGAGCCTGCTTCTCTCTCTGCCTGTGTCTCTGCCTCTCTCTCTCTCTCTCTGTGACTATCATAAATAAATAAAAATTTAAAAAAAAATTTAAAAAAAATAAATAAAACTAAATTAAAAAACAATTATATTGCTGATGACTATTAGTAAGGGTAAAAATAAGAATGTGGATTTATTATACCAAGTGTTTATACCGATCTATATAGCATGGTCTCAGTAAAATGTTTCAAATCTTGAAAGCAATGTTTTTGATCCTTTGAGTACCAACATTAGAATATATATGCTTATGAAAATAAGGTCATAATGCTTATGCTTTCATGCTTATGAAAATAAGGCTATAAATTTAATAGATTTAGAAGCTCATGGAAGGTTTATTCTAGATCTGATGTTCCATAGGGCCTGCAAGCAACCAGAGTCATGGAAATTATCTTTTTAACTTGTGTGTGACAGTTTTTGATAGCATAGGGAATTGGACCAACTTAGTATTTGGTCATGTTTAATTCTACCAAGTACACAAAAGAATGATAAGGTGATATGACATAGTATTATTCTTTTAAGGGAACATATTCTTACTCATTAGTGGGGAACTTTTTAGGAAAAATCTTTCGGTTTCACAGGGAAAAGCAACTGATAAATGTTTGCGGATTTAAATGACAATCATTTTATAGAACTTGATCTGACTCTGTAGGGGGTAAATTTTATTTGCAGAATACCGTATGGCATATTGTCTTCCTAAATGTTTATCTTTAACACTTTTTAAAACAATAGCACAAAGGGTGTTTTGTTTTGAGAAGGAAAAAAACATATTTTTGATGCCAGAATTTAGTATGAGATAAGCATTCCTGTTTTGACCTATCTTTTGAATATCAAACACTTGGATATTGTTTAATCAATGTAATGAAATTTTTCAGTCCGTCTCAAATTTAAGTTCATTCAAATACAAATACAATAAATTATTTTTTCAAATATTTACAGAGAATCTAAATTTCTCCAAGGTGTGTGTGTATGTATGTGTGTGTGTGTATATATATATATATGTATACATATACATATATATATGACAAATGTTCTAATTCAAATAAAATCTAGTGTTTGTAAATCTAGAAATCAGTAGCAGTGTAATTTGTTGAAAGCATAGCACTAGTTCTGTACCTACCACACACCTCTAGGGGATAAAATTATTGTCATCGTGTCATTTAAATTCTATTTTAATTTCGGTCTCCTCCGAGTCACCCTGCCTTTTAAATTTCTTTCTGAATTTGAAATTCCTAAAATTATGTATATGTTAGAAAACAGGCATCTCTATTCAGGATAGAAAGAGAACATGTTTTTTGGTTCATTTTTACTTTGTTTCCATAACATCCTTGACCTTATTTTTAAATTAAAACTGGCTTATTTTGCAATAAGGTGCAATTTGTTCATTTATATGAACCGTATGTGGATTGAAAAAAAATCAAGATAAATCTTCATGCACAGCATACAATCAGATTACGCCTAGACTCTATATTTACGCGGGGTCTGATAGCAATCAATGGTTTAGCTTCATTGCATTTCAAGATGTATTTGCACCCAGTTGTCCAGTGATAGTGTCCTCACCCTGGAAATAATTTAGTTGCAAATTGACTGGAAGATGGTGAAAATTGAAAGTTAAAATTAGAAATACTCATAATAAACAGCAGAAAAAAGGTCAGATGATGCTGCGCTATGATGAGATTGGAATGGATGGTAAATGAGGTTTTGTGTTTGTCGTGAGATGTATGTGACATGCCTACCCAATGTCGCTGTAATATCCAGCCTCACAGAGGAGATTATCGGGAAAATTGATGCTGGAAAGAATTTTCTGTTAGATTGGGAAATTAGAATTGCACTCTTTTCTTTGATGTGTGTGAAGCTCCTGCACATTACATTGCTCATCTAGGCAAAATCCTAAACCATCTTTAACACCGAATATTTGGATTAACCTCATAAAACAATTGTCTTCTTGAGATTTGGACCATAAGTATTATGTGTACAGCCAAATGCCAAAACATCTAAAATAAGGTATGAAATCACAAAAAAAAAAAAAAAGCAGCGACAGATATGGAATGTATAGTAAAGTTTTTAATCCTGTATTCACCACATAAAAATAGTATTTTCATTTCTGAATTATAACTAGTCTGTTCTTTTTGGTATTTTGAAATGTTTTCAGTGTTCAAGAATTTTAGAAGAGAGATAAGTAATTAAACGCTAGTCAAAGTAACTGTTTTCTAAGTTAGCATTTGTGAATGGGAGTAGATGAGCTTTAAGGTGATAAAGGCATTCTGAGACACCAGAGAGCATGTGTTGTGGATGAATCTTTCAAGGTCACCTAGGGTTATCTAAACATGAGACAGGAGTACATTTTAAAATATATTTATAAAGCCCACTTAGTAGATAAAAAGAAGTGTGCTTTTTGCCTTTTGAGATTCACATCATTTAAAAGTGTTTGTCCAGTCATTTTTATGAGTCAGTGGATTTAGAGTCAGAGCTACTCGAAAAAACATACAGTTTTTCAGAATTTGATGTTGTGAGTCTTTTAAAATTGAGGTGTTCTATTCTTTTTTGGGAATCAGGAATAATCACACCAGAAAAGGAGCTAAAAGTCAGTGTGGGAGGGGGGACCCAGCCACTCCTGCTGGCGAAAGAAGAGGATGTTGCAACAAAAAGATCAAAACCTACAGAGGACAATAAATTCTGTCACGAACAGGTAAAAATGTTTTTTTTTTTTTTCCCCTTTGCTGTGTAAACCTGTTATTATTGTTGTTATTATTATTACTACTACTCCTGAGAGTTTTAGAGCCACAAACGAGTTCATGCTGTTAAAACGTATGTAGACACCGTGTTCAATTACTGTACCCTATACTATTACTATAGTATACCATACTCCACATTAATTGGTGTTACTTCTAATGTTCTACAGTCATCAGAGTCCATCAACTAACAGCAGCCGTGTTTATCCCGTATTCTCCAGCTCTTTCAGTGCCCTTATTGTAACTACAATAGTAGGGACCAGAGTCGTATCCAGATGCATGTCCTGTCACAGCACTCGGTACAGCCCGTCATCTGCTGTCCCCTCTGTCAGGACGTCCTCAGCAACAAAATGCACCTCCAGCTGCATCTGACGCATTTGCACAGCGTGTCTCCGGATTGTGTGGAGAAGCTGCTCATGACAGTAAGGAGACCAAACGTTGCTTCGCATGTGACATGATCTCTCTAAAAGTATCAACACGAAATCTGTAATTATTGCTTGAGAAATGTATTTTTTCTGCCTACTGATAGTTCTCTTACAGACCGTGTTCTAGAAATCACAACCGAGGCCCATTTATTTGTCGTCTCTTTTGCTTACGGAGAAAGGAAATATGATTCAAGGCATAGCTTATTCAGTAACATATTTTATTGTCTTGCTTTTAGATCTGTAATGTTAATTGCATGATTCACGTGGGCATGTTGAGTCTCAAACTTTCCTGATGATCGTTGTAAAAAAAAAAATAGACAGACAAAAACCTTCAAATCATATTTTTAAAAAAAGAAAAGAGGAATATGGCATTGTAATAGTATTGATCTAAAATCCGAAGGGATAGCCTTGGTCTGTAGGAGCCACAAAATGTCCCCGTTTCTGTGTGGAAAAATGTAAGTGGGATGGTCTACGGCCCAGCGGCAAATGTGATGGAGTCTGATTTCTGGGCTCCATGTGACATGAACCCCTTTGCTTCTCACAGGTGCCTGTGCCCGATGTGATGATGCCCAACAGTCTGCTACTGCCAGCTGCCGCCTCTGAGAAGTCAGAGCGGGACACACCTGCAGCCATCACAGCTGAGGGATCTGGGAAATATTCAGGTATGCCAGCCCGGGTGCAGGATCTGTGGAAAACACGTTCAGGGGCTCGCACGTGTGGTGATGTTCAGGACTATTACTATTAAAGTTATGTTGCTGCTGTTTAAAAGCATGGAGAAAAAAAAAACAACAGTAACAACTGTGGTGTTTCCAAGAGCTACATTTTCCAAAGCACATTTAGTATCTGGTTACCTATAACTGCTCTTAGGAGACCTAGAAGTGTCGATGACCAAGGATATTGTGTGTTCTCATTCCTAACCACTGGCGTCATGGCCCTCATATCATGCTGATTACAGCATACTATAACTACCTTTAACCTGCTTCTTCTTCTTCTTTTTTTTTTTTTTTTCCTATCCTGGAATTCCTTGAGATCGGGGGTGATTTCTTATTCACCTTTACATCCCCAGCACCCAGTACAGTGCTTGGCACACAGTAGTTGCTCAATAAGTATCTCCGCAAAGAATCAATTAGGGCCGCCTCGGCGGCTCAGTCGGTTAAGCATCCAACTCTTCATCTCAGCTCGGGTCTTGATCTCGGGTCGTGAGTTCAAACCCCACGTTGGGCTCCACGCTGGGCACGGAGCCTACTTCAGAAAGAAAGAAAGAATTGATTTAGCAGAAATCTTTCGAGTTTCCTACTTACTATATTTATTGGCATTTAAGCAGTAGGCTTTCTTCCTGTAAGTGACATATTTGTGCTTTCTTCCGCACAGGCGAAAGTCCAGTGGATGACAAAAGTATGGCAGGTCTTGATGATTCAAAGGCCAGCGTGGAAATAAAGAGCGAGGAGCAGAAACCAACTAAAGAACCCATGGAAGTGTCAGAATGGAATAAAAATAGCAGTAAGGATGTGAAAATCCCTGACACCCTACAGGATCAGTTAAGCGAGCAGCAAAAGAGGCAACCGCTCTCCGTGTCGGACCGCCACGTTTATAAGTACCGCTGTAACCACTGCAGCTTGGCTTTTAAGACTATGCAGAAGCTTCAGATACATTCCCAGTATCATGCGATTCGGGCCGCGACGATGTGTAATCTCTGCCAGCGTAGTTTCCGTACATTCCAGGCTTTAAAAAAACACTTGGAAGCAGGCCACCCCGAGCTGAGCGAGGCCGAACTTCAGCAGCTGTATGCCTCCTTGCCCGTGAACGGCGAACTGTGGGCAGAGAGTGAAACGATGGCACAGGACGACCACGGCCTAGAGCAGGACATGGAGAGAGAGTACGAGGTGGACCACGAAGGGAAGGCAAGTCCTGTAGGAAGTGATAGTAGCTCAATCCCGGATGACATGGGCTCTGAACCAAAGCGGACCTTACCTTTCAGAAAAGGGCCAAACTTTACGATGGAAAAATTCCTTGACCCATCGCGCCCGTATAAGTGTACAGTGTGTAAAGAGTCATTCACCCAGAAGAACATTCTCTTGGTCCACTATAATTCAGTGTCTCATCTGCATAAGTTGAAAAAGGTCTTGCAGGAAGCCTCCAGTCCCGTTCCTCAAGAGACCAACAGCAGCACAGACAACAAACCCTACAAGTGCAGCATCTGCAATGTTGCGTACAGCCAAAGCTCCACGTTGGAAATCCACATGAGGTCCGTGCTCCACCAGACAAAGGCGCGGGCTGCCAAGCTGGAGCCGAGCGGCCACGGGGCTGGTGGGCACGGCATGGCAGCAAACAGTAGTCCCAGCCAGGGGATGTTAGATTCCATGAGTCTCGCGACAGTCGGCAGCAAGGAGAGCCACTTAGATGCCAAAGAAATAAATAAAAAGCAAAGTCCGGACTTAATCTCTGCCCAACCTCCGCACCACCCGCTGCAGTCACCAGCACAAATTCAGATGCAGCTCCAGCACGAGTTGCAGCAGCAAGCTGCGTTCTTTCAGCCTCAGTTTCTAAACCCAGCCTTTTTGCCTCATTTCCCTGTGACCCCCGAAGCACTGTTGCAGTTCCAGCAGCCTCAGTTTCTCTTCCCCTTCTACATCCCCGGCACGGAGTTCAGCCTGGGGCCGGATTTGGGCTTGCCGGGCTCGGCCACGTTTGGAATGCCTGGCATGACCGGAATGGCAGGATCCCTGCTTGAAGACTTGAAGCAGCAGATTCAGACGCAGCATCACGTCGGCCAGACTCAGCTCCAAATCCTACAGCAGCAAGCACAGCAGTACCAGGCCGCGCAGCCCCAGCTGCAGCCCCAGAAGCAGCCGCAGCCGCAGCCGCAACCGCAGCCGCAGCCGCCGCCGCCGCCGCAGCCAGCAGCGAGCAAGTTGCTGAAACAGGAGCAACCGAACCTCGCCAGCGCCAGCGCCAGCGCCGACGGCCCCGTCCCGAAGGACGTGCCCCCGTACAAGGAGGCAGAGGAGGCTGCGGAGAAGCAAGAGAAGCCAAAGCAAGACTATACAAGCGAGGGGGAAGGACTCAAAGAAGGCAAGGACACGAAGAGGCAAAAATCCCTGGAACCATGCGTCCCGCCGCCCCGGATCGCTTCGGGGGCCAGAGGAAACGCAGCCAAGGCCTTGCTGGAGAACTTCGGGTTCGAGCTGGTCATCCAGTACAACGAAAACAGGCAGAAGGTCCAGAAGAAGGGCAAAGGTGGGGAAGCCGAGAGCACTGATAAGCTGGAGTGCGGGACGTGCGGCAAGCTCTTCTCCAACGTGCTGATCCTGAAGAGCCACCAGGAGCACGTGCACGGGCAGTTCTTCCCCTACGGCGCGCTGGAGAAGTTCGCCCGGCAGTACCGGGAGGCCTACGACAAGCTCTATCCCATCTCGCCGGCCTCGCCAGAGACGCCCCCGCCGCCCCCGCCGCCGCCGCCGCCGCCGCTGCCCGCCGCCCCCCCGCAGCCGCCCCCGCTGGGGCCCGGGAAGCTGCCCAGCGCCGGGGCCGGGGCCGCGCCCCTGCAGGCGCCCCCGCCCACGCCCCCGCCGCCGCCGCCGCCGCCCCCGCCGCCGCCGCCGCCGCCGCCGCCGCCCTCGGCGCCCCCGCAGGTGCAGCTGCCCGTGTCCCTGGACCTGCCGCTCTTCCCGTCCATCATGATGCAGCCCGTGCAGCACCCCGCGCTGCCGCCCCAGCTCGCCCTGCAGCTGCCCCAGATGGACGCGCTCTCGGCCGACCTCACCCAGCTCTGCCAGCAGCAGCTCGGGCTCGACCCCGGCTTCCTGCGGCATTCGCAGTTCAAGCGGCCGCGGACGAGGATCACGGACGACCAGCTGAAAATCCTGAGGGCCTACTTCGACATCAACAACTCGCCCAGCGAAGAGCAGATCCAGGAGATGGCAGAGAAGTCGGGCCTCTCGCAGAAGGTCATCAAGCACTGGTTCCGGAACACGCTCTTCAAGGAACGACAGCGGAACAAGGACTCGCCCTACAACTTCAGCAACCCTCCCATAACGGTCCTGGAAGATATCCGCATCGACCCGCAGCCCTCCTCCCTGGAGCACTACAAAGCGGACGCGTCTTTCAGCAAACGGTCTTCCAGGACCAGGTTCACGGACTACCAGCTGAGGGTCCTGCAAGACTTCTTTGACACAAACGCCTACCCGAAGGATGACGAAATAGAACAACTGTCCACCGTTCTCAACCTCCCCACGCGGGTCATTGTTGTGTGGTTCCAGAACGCCCGCCAGAAGGCCCGGAAGAGTTACGAGAACCAGGCGGAAACGAAAGACAATGAAAAAAGAGAACTCACCAACGAGCGGTACATCCGGACGAGCAACATGCAGTACCAGTGTAAGAAGTGCAACGTGGTGTTCCCCAGGATCTTTGACCTGATCACGCATCAGAAGAAGCAGTGTTACAAGGATGAAGATGACGATGCCCAAGACGAGAGCCAAACCGAAGACTCCATGGATGCCACCGATCAGGTAGTGTACAAGCATTGCACGGTGTCCGGCCAGACCGAGGTGGCCAAGAGCACCGCTGCCCCGGCCGCGAGCTCTGGCTCCGGGACCAGTACCCCCCTGATTCCGTCCCCCAAGCCAGAACTTGAGAAGACCTCTCCGAAACCTGAGTATCCCACAGAAAAGCCAAAGCAGAGTGACCCCACTCCCCCTTCTCAAGGCACCAAACCGGCCCTGCCGTTAGCATCAACGTCCTCAGACCCGCCGCAGGCCTCGGCGGCCCCGCCGCCGCAGCCACAGCCACCGCCCAAACAGCCCCAACTCGTCGGAAGACCTCCCTCGGCCTCTCAGACCCCGGTCCCTTCCAGCCCACTGCAGCTTTCCATGACTTCCCTCCAGAACAGTCTACCTCCACAGTTACTACAATACCAATGTGATCAGTGTACAGTTGCCTTCCCAACTCTGGAACTCTGGCAGGAGCACCAGCACATGCACTTCCTTGCTGCTCAAAACCAATTCCTTCACTCTCCATTCTTGGAAAGGCCCATGGACATGCCCTACATGATCTTCGACCCCAACAACCCGCTGATGACTGGACAGCTGCTGAGCGGTTCCCTCCCGCAGATGCCCCCCCAGACCGGCTCGGCCCACGGCACACCGCCCGCCCCAGTGGCTGCTTCCCTCAAAAGGAAACTGGACGACAAGGAGGACACGGCCTGCAGTGAGAAGGAGGGAGGGAACAGTGGCGAAGACCAGCACCGCGACAAACGCCTGAGAACCACCATCACCCCGGAACAGCTGGAGATACTCTATGAAAAATACTTGCTGGACTCCAATCCCACAAGAAAGATGCTGGATCACATTGCACGTGAGGTGGGGCTGAAGAAGAGAGTGGTGCAAGTGTGGTTCCAGAACACACGAGCTCGAGAGAGGAAGGGCCAGTTCCGGGCGGTGGGCCCGGCCCAGTCCCACAAACGGTGCCCCTTTTGCCGAGCCCTGTTCAAGGCCAAGTCGGCCCTAGAGAGCCACATTCGCTCCCGGCACTGGAACGAAGGCAAGCAGGCCGGGTACAGCCTGCCGCCGAGCCCGTTGATCTCAGCCGAGGATGGGGGAGAGAGTCCTCAGAAATACATTTATTTCGATTACCCGTCTTTGCCATTAACCAAAATTGATCTCTCAAGTGAGACGGAATTGGCTTCCACCGTGTCGACTCCGGTCAGCAAAACGGCGGAGCTGTCGCCCAAGAACCTTTTGAGCCCTTCCTCCTTTAAAGCAGAATGTTCTGAGGACGTGGAGAATTTGAACGCGCCGCCTGCCGAGGCGGGGTACGATCAAAACAAAACTGATTTTGATGAGACGTCGTCGATTAACACAGCGATCAGTGACGCCACGACGGGCGACGAGGGCAACGCTGAGGTGGAAAGCGCCACGGGGAGTTCCGGAGACGTGAAGCCAGCCCTGTCTCCCAAGGAGCCCAAAACTCTCGACCCCTTGCCAAAACCCGCCACCACGCCCACCACGGAGGTCTGCGAGGAGAAATTTCTCTTTTCCCTCACCAGCCCCTCCCTACATTTCAATGATAAGGACGGTGACCACGACCAAAGCTTCTATATCACCGACGACCCCGACGACAATGCTGACCGCAGCGAGTCCTCCAGCATAGCCGACCCGAGTTCCCCAAATCCCTTTGGCTCCGGCAATCCTTTCAAGTCCAAAAGCAACGATCGACCAGGTCACAAGCGGTTCAGAACCCAGATGAGCAACCTCCAGCTCAAGGTTCTCAAGGCTTGCTTCAGCGACTACCGAACTCCAACCATGCAGGAATGCGAGATGCTGGGCAATGAGATCGGTCTGCCCAAACGCGTGGTCCAGGTGTGGTTCCAGAATGCAAGGGCGAAGGAAAAGAAATTTAAGATTAACATAGGGAAGCCCTTCATGATTAATCAGAGTGGAGCAGAAGGCACCAAACCAGAGTGTACCCTCTGCGGGGTCAAGTACTCTGCCCGCTTGTCCATCAGAGATCACATTTTCTCCAAACAGCACATTTCAAAGGTGAGGGAGACCGTGGGGAGCCAGCTTGATCGGGAGAAAGATTACTTGGCTCCGACCACCGTCCGGCAGCTGATGGCACAGCAAGAACTTGATCGTATAAAGAAAGCTTCGGACGTGCTGGGCTTGGCGGTCCAGCAGCCGAGCATGATGGACAGCGGCTCCCTCCACGGCATCAGTCTGCCAGCAGCCTATCCAGGCCTCCCTGGCCTCCCTCCGGTTCTCCTCCCTGGAATGAACGGTCCATCCTCCTTGCCCGGATTTCCACAGAACTCAAACAGTAAGTCATTTCAAGGAGAGTCAGTCTAATTAATTCATTAATAGTAGGCAGCCGATCACGTGTAACCAAGAACAGGGTACGTTTGGATCTCCTTTAATCTCAGTAAGTGACACCTTTACCTTATTTGAAATCGATATTTTATTGGCTGCAATTAAGAAGCAGGAAGTGAGTCCACCCGAACATACGCAGAAAAAGAAACACTAGGTAGGTCATAGCAGTGTCTCAGAGCTATATTGATTATTTATATCGGTACATCCTTATGTCGTAGAGGTATTCCTTTTATATAATTATTTTAATACTGATTTCAAATGGCATTTTAGCACAAACATGTGGCATAATATTCAATATACATATTAATAAAGCAAAGCATTAAATAATACATTTTTTGGATCTTAATTTATGTTCTTCCCAAGGAAAAAGTTTGTTTGTTTGTTTGTTTGTTTGTTTTGGGTTTGGTTCTTCTCCTCCTCCTTCTTTTCCTCCTCCTTCTCCTCCTCCTCCTCCTCCTCCTCCTCCTCCTCCTTCTCCTTCTTCTCCTCTTTCCTCTTCCTCCTCCTCCTCTTTTTCTCCTTCTCCTCCTCCCCCTTCTTCTCCTTCTTCCTCTTCTCCTCCTCCTCCTCCTCCTCCTTCTTCTTTCTTCTTCTTCTTCTTCTTCTTCTTCTTCTTCTTCTTCTTCTTCTTCTTCTTCTTCTTCTTCTTCTTCTTCTCCTTCTTCTTCTCCTTCTTCTTCTCCTTCTTCTCCTTCTCCTCCTTCTTCTTCTTTTTCTTCTTCATCTTCTCCTTCCTCTTCCTCTTCTTCTTCAGTGACAGGAAGTTGAAAAGTTAAGGGCCCCCTAGATAGAGGAATTCACCTACATTACACCTAGCAGATAATAAGCTTATGTTCAAAGCTTAACTTCTAAAAATATGACCTCTGTGATCATTTGCAATTTAGCATTGCTATAAGATTTTGATTTTTAGAGCTCCCATTGTTACTTGGTACTTCAATAAATTTATAATCTTAGAAGTATATTTATATTAACCTATGACTTCTTACCCCCATCTCCACCCCAGGTCTATAATTAAGTCATAACTAAATTGTAAAGCTGTTTGAGGCAACCCCAGTTGATAAATCCAATTCTTTTTTTTTTTTTTTTGATGAATCCAATTCTGTGTTCATCAAGAGAAATATAATTTATGCAGTGTAGATTTTGTGAATAGAGGATAGGCATCCAATTATATTGGCTTAAAAAAATTGAATACAGTGAGCGAGGCAATCACACAGCCAAACACGTAACAAATGTTGTATGTTTTATATGTTATACATAGAACATTACATATTATGCAAAGTAGAAAAAAGGATTCTCTTATAATTTCTTCCTTCAAGTTTTATTTTTCAAATTAACAGCGTTTTTTTTAAAAAACAAAACAAAACAAAAAACAGGGCAGCCCCAGTGGCTTAGCGGTTTAGCGTCGCCTTCAGCCCAGGGCGTGATCCTGGAGACCCCCAACATGGAGCCTGCTTCTCCCTCTGCCTGTCTCTCTCTCTCTCTCTCTCTCTATCTCTAATGAATAAATAAAATCTTAAAAAAAACACAGAAATAAGAAAACATCAGTGATGTTTTTTACCTTTTCACAAGGAAACTTTGATATTATTTAGAATGAACTAATTACACGTATCTACAGAGTTTCCAAAACACACAAAGCTTTTCTAATTTTCACAAATTAGACTTTTGCATACATTTCAGACTTTCCAGTTTCATCTTTCTCTTCTAAAAACCAAAGTTGCCATGTCAGTGGTAGGAAGGTCCTCCTATTTTAACTTTTAGCGTAGGAGATATGAAAACAATGGTATCAAATGGCCCTTTGACCATGACTAGCTCCTCGGGATCCTCCTTTCCAGAATGACTAGCTGACATTAGAGAGTAGCAGAGTAGACCTACACACGTAAGGAATGTGCCCAAGAGCAATTCTGCAATGGCCCTTCCCTTAACTATCATACCAACTACCTTGCCCCTAAGTAATATTCTGGGCTTAATTATCTGGATATTCTTGGGGCCTCAAAATGTTAAAGCTACAGTTGCATGATTTGTCTCTACATTTAAATCAAGTCAGAAAAAAAAAATAAATCAAGTCGGACATAATTATTTTAAGAATAATGCGGTGCTTGGTTTTCTTTTGCAGATGAATGTGTTAATCTTCCACTCCCACTTCACGTGTCACTGTGATTATTGACACATAGAAAAATGTTTTATGTGGAAAAGCTTCTATGATCAGTTACATAAAATCGAGATTTTCCACATAATGTCTGATATGGAAAAACCCCTATGGACAGCTATGTAAAGTTTACAGCTATGTAAAATTCAAAATAAAATATTATGTAAAATAGAGTAAAATCTGATACTTTACATCTGCTAAGAACAGTTTAAGTATCTATGCCTTTAATCTACAAGTCTGCTTTAATTGATGCAGCCCATGTTGTCACCCTTTTCAGTGGCAGCCAGAGCATCTGGTTTTTCTTTCTGCTGGGTAATGGGTCCTTCGCTGACTGCCCTTCTGGTCCATTACTCCAAAACCAGCACCCAGAGGGCTTGCATAAGAGAAAGTGAGAAAGGAAGAGGGAAGTGTTTATGAAATACTTAAATAACCTAAACTTTCTTCTCATTCAATTCAACATAGATATTATTTGTATCCTTTCCCTACCCCAAAATGTGGGCTCTGTTCATAAGAGTTTCAAAAAGATGCTGGAGGCCTCTCTTCAGTGAGCAGTATCTACAGATGCATCAGGTGTTGAGGAACTCGGGCTTTGAATCTGTTGCTTTATTCAATCATAGACCAAAACAGACCAGAGAATGATGCAAAGAGAAAAGGTCTGTGAACGTACCTACTAGAATTTGCAATTTCTCTTGAATCCGTTCTTTGTCTGTGATAGATTTTCAACATTAACACAGAGGAGGTACCAGCAGGACCTGGTCTGAGAGCCACACTTCCAGTTCACATCCTTTTTAGGCTAATTTACCTGTAGTGGGTAATGCTGAGTCTTTTAATTATCTCTATCTCTATGAGATAGAGTGGAGCTGTGGTTCTCCATCCTTCTATCCTCATCTTTCCGCTGGGTTCTTTCTTCCCAAATATCTCCTTTGCTTTCTGGGAGAAGAAAAAATGCTTTCTAAGTAGCATATATCTATCTGTGTAGCATATATCTGAGCCCATGCCCTGGGCTCTTGGCACAACTTGATATATACATGAATAAACTTTGAGAATATGACATGTTCATCTTGGGCCCACTTTAATGGGATTTATTTATAGAAAAGCCTTCATTTTAAAGATAACCCATCCCTTTGAAGGTAAATCTGAGGGGGTTGATCCTAAGGAAATCCCAGAAAAGGGACTCCATTGGATATGAGATGTGCCATAAAGTAATGTCTGATTCCAAAGGCTACACGCCAAAATTGGTTTAAATTGCAATGTACGTGTTCAGTTTTAGTATTTATCAACCTCTAAATTTTCTGGCTTAATCACCCATTTTATTCTGTATTGGGTGGAATGGCTGTTCTGCTTTACCAGCTTTAAGACTTACCTTGCTTCCAACAAATCTTCAAATCATTTCGTCTTTCAAGATCATAAGAAGGCCCTTTCGAGGGTAATATGCATCATGTGTGCCTATTTCCTGAATGATGACCCAGCCCTCTGTTCAGTAGTACTAATTACTATGACTCATTTGCTAATACAGTGAATAATTTTCCACTTTAAAAATTTCCACATTTGTCTTCTTCTCTCAGGATCGTATGCAAAAAGGGCAAGTGGCAATAGGAAATCACGATACCGTACACCTGAAAAAATTCAAAAACTTTAGGTTTACATTTAATGCTTGAGGGTGTTGGCTTCCTTTGGCATTTTGCTCAAGATGAATAGAAAACTAACTTGATTTTCTATTTTTAACTTATTTACTTTATCCTTTTAAGCAGTGTCTGATTTTTATATCTTCCATTAGTGTTTGGAAATACTGTCTAACCCAATTTCCTTAAACGGAATGTTAGAACATGCCTTTTGCATTTTTCTCATACTTCAGTGTAATTTACTAGCACATTTGGGGTAAATCTAGATAAGAGTCAGTCTTTCATAATTTTAGCACAATTGTCTTTGGCTCCATGTACATAATAAGTTCTATTTTCACCTCAAAAATAAATTGTCCCTCTGGGAGACCAAAATCAAGGAAACCTGAGAGAAAATAATGGTATCTAAGTTCATTGCAAGACTGGCGTTTTCTTCCAAAAGCGTAACTTTCGGGAATAGGCAGCTGTTTCAGGAGAATAAAACAAACAAACAAAAAATGATAACAGGAGATTATAGGAGATTATTTGTAGAAAAAAAGTTTCCTCTTTCAGTGAAATGTCAATGAATTGGAGTAGGAGTTAGGGAGCAGGAACAAACAAACGTGTCTTTAGCACTATCCCTTGGTGACAGACGTGAAAATTGGACATGCATTTAGTTATAGTTGGCACCACTTTTTCTGTATCAGGATTACTGTTCAGTGTTTTCTCTGCTATTTCCGATTTTCATATATCTGCATCTCTTTTCCTAAAATTTTTACTTCATTGTTAATTATTTAACTCAGATGACTTCTCAAGATGTTGAATTCCTGAAAATCGCTGATAGTCTTTGACCATAGTGGTTAGGAATACCGTTGCAGTCTTCTAAAAATCTTCATGCCAGTCTGTCATATGGCCTCTGGATGGGAACTTGTAAACCCCAAGTGATGGGAAAGCCTGAGTCAACAACTATGGATCCTTTTTGCTTTCTCACTACCATTGCTGGTTTGGGCCTTTTAGTTCCTTAAGATTTCTCACTTGAAATGACCATGTCAGAGAGATAAGTAAGCCAGCAATTTTCATAGACATGGGAGGCAAAAGCACTTAGGTGGAGGTGGTACAATCGAGTATGAAGGCTAGTTGAACTAAACCTAGAACTAAGGTTGGCTTTATGAATAGGCAAAAGAAGCTCAGCACCAACATAGTATCATTATGACAATGCAAGGAAGGTTCTTTGGTCCTTAGTAAAGCTCCTTCCACCTGAATCATATCTGAAATTCTGTAGTTAGATATTAATACCTTTGACTTACTGAATTCTCCTCTGTTAAAAGGAAAGTAGCATAGAATATCATGAAATCAGAATACCAGCAGGAAGAAATCCCAAATTATATAATCTAATATATATTAAGCCTTTTCAGAAATAAGTGTATTCTGAGGGCTGCCTGGGTGGCCCAGTTGGTTGAGTTTCCAACTCTTGATTTCCACTCAGGTCAAGATCTCAGGGTCCTGAGATCGAGCCGCTTGCCCCCACATTGGGCTCTGTATAAGCAATAAGCAAAAAGTTTGCCTGGATTCTCCTTCTCCCTCTGCCGGCCCCCAACCCCCACGCCATGTGTGCACATACACTTGGACATCTGAGCGCGCACTCTCTCTCAAATAAATCCTTAAAAAAAAAAAAGAAATAGGTATATTCAAATCTTTGGTTCTTTCTTGCAAATACAATTTTATAGAAAGGAAAGCAGAAAGAAGAAAGGCCTAGTAGTGTGTGCCCTTATTAGGGCAAGGAGTTGAGGGCTTGTGCCCCCAAAAACAACTCCATTACTTCACAGTTTTCTTAGGGCTAGTCTATGTCCTGCGAATCTAAGAAGTCTAATCATACCAAATTGGGTTAAAGATTCAAGAATTTGGGGCAGCCCGGGTGGCTCAGCGGTTTTAGCGCCGCCTTTGGCCCAGGGCATGATTCTGGAGGCCCCGCGATCGAGTCCCACATCGGGCTCCCTGCATGGAGCCTGCTTCTCCCTCTGCCTGTGTCTCTGCCTCTCTATCTCTCTGTGTCTCTCATGGATAAATAAATAAAATCTTTAAAAACAAAACAAAACAAAAAAGATTCAAGAATTTATTCATTCATCCCTACCATTCCCCTGCAAATCTTAAGCCATTTTCATTTAAATGTTTTTCCAACATGTCAGCCATTATTCTATAAAATGTGGATACTTGCTACCAGTTTCTCCTGGAAATACAATGTGAATTTTCAAGGTTTTTCTTTTTCTTTTGCATTTTGAATATTTGTATTTTTTTAGCTTTGGAATTGATCCAATTATAAACTTTGAGTGTCAGCTCTAAAATTTAGTTTCCCCAAACTTCATCTCCCATTGAGTCACAGATTTCTCTCTGTCAAGTCACCTAACAGCTCTCAGACTCAATTTTAGTACTTAAAAAAAAAAAAAAAAAAATGGAGTTTTTAGCATCTTTCCCCATTACCATTGAGGATATTGGGGAACTATTCTGTAACGTGATGGAAATTACTTAGAGATTATCACTAATAACAACTAAAGAAATTATTCCAAAGTAAATCAGGGAAGAGTTGGGTGTGGTGAGGTTACAAAGAAGATCAGCCAGTAATAAGCTAGGCTAATTGACAATAATATGATAATGATTAGGGTCAAATTGAGAGTGATGTTGAGAACTTGAGAATATCTTGAATGCTAAGCCCAAGAAAAGTTTTCTTACCTGGGTGAAGTCTAAAGTTTGTTTGTTTTCTAGCTAAAGAAGCATGCAGTTTTTGTATCACTTGTCTTTCTTTCTTTCTTTCTTTCTTTCTTTCTTTCTTTCTTTCTTTCTTTCTTTCTTTCTTTCTTCTTTCTTTTTTTCTTTCTTTTGAACACTCAAGTGTTGCATTTAGCATAGAGGTAAGACTTTGAACAATATTAAAAGAGGTGGTTGTCTTAATTCTATGATCATTTTCTCCACAGCTGTCCACTAATTTAAACTTGATTCACCTTCTCCTGGTTAATTCTTCCCTGTGCCCATGAGGCCTCTATCACAGTCGTTGCCTAGATCCCTGGGCCGAGAGCTGTAATCTCCTTCAAGAATGAACCACCATCCATAAGGCTCCGTGTCTGTTCCTTTTGTAGTCACCTTTATTTGCCTCTAAAAAAACATATTCAGGAAAGGCACAGACTTACAATTCCCTTTTCTACCCTGAGCTGTGGTTTAGTTTCTCACCCAACTATCCAGCTCATAAAAATGGCTCTGTGATAGGTTATTAGTAGCCACTACGTTCAGCTGAGTCCTTGAGATCCAGGTGGAGTCATACTGTCCTGGGCCTGTGTCTGCCTACCGGGAATTTAGCTCCCCTTCTCTAGTGGGGTTAGAATCCTTTTGGCACACCACAAGCAAACCTGGAAGAAGCATGTTTGGGGGTGGGGGTGATAAAGTTGAATGTTAATATATTCAGTTCCCCTCAAGTACTCTGTTAGCCAGATTGTCAGGGTGGTAATAAATAGTTTGATCCGAACCCTTAAAAATGAAATCGTGCCTAACCACGCTCAGCCGGTTAGCATGAAGAGCCGTGACTTCACCGCTGGTTGGTTTTTTGTTTGTTGGCTTGTTTTTTGGTGCCACCGGTGGTCATTTACTATTGCTCTTTAATTAGCTTACCACCTTCTTTATTTAACGGAAATGCACTTTTCTACCGCAAGCGAGGCGGATGAACTTCATTTTGTTTGATGGCTCCTAACTTTTAGTGAAGGTGGTGATTATCAGACTGTTCAGGCGAAGGAGGAGGGAGGCCACCTTCCCAGAGGCAGAGTAAGAAATCGGTGACAATGAGCAGCAGAGTAGGGAGCTGCGCAAGGCGTGTCATTAGAAGCCACCACTGCTGGTCACCACGATGCACCTGCCTTTCCTAACGTGAGAGCGCTGGTTGGGGGGAGCGAAATGTGGCTAAAGCGTGCCGATCTCCTCCCTCAGAGTCACGGTGGGCGTTGAAACTGCTAGAAGAACTGCTAGAACCCCCGGAAGGCTGGTGCGGGTGGCTCTCCCCGGTGCGGGCGATGCGTCCCCCCCGCTGCCGCCCAGCGGGCAGCGCGGGCCGTTCAGGTGTCGCTCGGTGCACTGACAGTGGCCGTGTCTCTGTTGTCGTTTTCAGCTTTAACACCTCCCGGTGCAGGCATGCTTGGGTTTCCTACTTCAGCTACTTCGTCTCCTGCCCTGTCTCTCAGCAGTGCCCCCACCAAACCTTTGCTGCAGACTCCACCACCTCCGCCACCT
>NC_064271.1:25335000-25525000 GCF_003254725.2 Canis lupus dingo
CCCTTCCCCTCCCCCCCTTCCGGGCCCCTCTTACTTTACAGTCTGATTGTCAGCTTTTTGGCTTGAAGGAAGGTGCTCTTGGCTTCTGCAACTTAGGGGATCTCTGTCTTTCTGTTTTTCTCTCTCTCTCTCTTTCTGTCATTCTGCATGGTTCCCATTTTGAGGAATGTAGCTGGATTATAGTCTGTGAAGTCCCAGAATGACTCAAAACTTCTTTCAGCTTTCCTGCCTCATCTGACTTTGAGACCTGAAAAACCAAAGTGCTTCCTCCACCTCTCATTTTTGGTGTTCTATCTATCATCTCTCTCTCTTTAACTATCTATCTATCTATCTATCTATCTATCTATCTATCTATCCATCCAACCATCCATCTGTCAGATATCATTTATTCAGTTTTTTCAGCTTTATTGAGATATAATTGACAAAATAGTATATTGTGATGATCTGACATGATTATCATAGTCAGGTTAATTATCTTTATCACCTCATATTAATCACCTCACATAGTTACCTATTTGTATGTGCACATGTGTATGCTGAAAATGTTAAAGGTCACTTTAGTGCATTTCATGTACCTTGCTATGTCTCCAGAGCTTATTTATACCATAACTGAGGCTTATATCCCGGCATCATTTGGCAGTGTTTTTTTTTCTTCAGAAGCTAGGAGAGCTTAGCTTCCAGGAGTGAAACTGTTTTAGCTTCTTCCACTTCCTGTGGATATATTTAATACCTATTATCTCACTTCTTTCTATTGATTGTCTGAACATTAAAGATAACAAATACAAAATACATATTCTTGGAACATATTTGCCTATTTTATCAGTTAAGTCATTTTATCCTTTTTATTCTCTAATGTCATATCACTATTATTTAAACATAGTGCTTTTATATTGCAAAAATAAACACAATTACAACTTTTAAATGTTGAATTTATAGTTAATATATTTTAAGTTGTTAAACCTTCAATTGGATCTTTTCTGGACTTAGAGCAGTGCTGTGCAATAGAAAAGTGACATGTGAGTCACAAATGTGATCCAAAAATGCAGTTTTAAATTTTCTAGCAGTCACATTTTAAACAGTGCAAAGAAACATGTAAAAATTTTTAATAATTTATTTTATTGTATCTAGCAAGTTCAAAATATTATAATTTCAGGAACACCTGGGTAGCTCAGTGGCTGTCTGTTTTTGGCTCAGGGCATGATCCCAGGTCCAGGGATCGAGCACCCCATCGAGCTCCATATGAGGAACCTGTTTCTCCCTCTGCCTATATCTCTGCCTCTCTTTCTTTCTGTATCTCTCATGAATGAATTAATAAAATCTTTAAAAAAATTATAGTTTCAATATGTGATCTCTATATAATGATTGATGATTTTTTCATATTACTCTTCAAATACAATGTATTTTGTACTTACAGAATCTCTCAATTTGTATTAGCCATATTTCACATGTTACAGGCATATGTGGCTTGTAGCTGATGTAGTAGTATACAGCATAGACCCAGACAATAATATTTTAAAAGGGAATAAACTTTCTACAGATGCTGAGGTCCTGGTAAGTTCAAAGCTAATTCTAGTAAATCGATAATGTTTAAAAATCTCAATTAAAATGTGCAATTATTTCTACTCAAGTATTTTAATAGATTATTTTTTGCTTCCATTCGAAGTAGATTTCTCTGACAAATTTTTTTTACATGAAAGAAATGATAACAATCTTATCTTTATAATTCTTTTGAATATGTTTGTATATTGAGATATCTCAAAAAGAATATGTATTCTCAATTTCATTTTATTCTGATAAAGAATATAAATTGGTTCACCAAAATATTCTAATCATAAGTCCAAGATTAAGTTTTAGAATTCTAAAATTCAGTCTTGTATTTTGTTTTAGCTTCAGTTTTGTAAGCTTCCCCACCCACAATAATGGCTATTTGTTTAAAGTGGTTCATGTTGAAATTTGTTAGTACTCTATACTACTGAATAATTGAAGTTTTCTGACTTATTTTGGAGAGGTATAAGGCTCATTAACAAACATGTTTATATCATTAAAGTAAATTTTTTCAAAGAATCAAACATTTTATAATTTTGATTTATGAAAGAACAAGGAGAGAAAGTATGGATTCCATGCTAATGTGATTTATTTTTGTATTACTATTAATGGCATATAATTTTTGTAGTTCATTTATGCTGTGGGTATCCTTATACTCTGTATGAATTTATGTAAATCTCTATAACTTTAGTTTTTATTAATATCAGTAGAATATTTGATCATAGTTTGAACTCAATTTTGATTTTATGCATTTTATCCAATTCTCAAGTCATTTCTATTCCAGGGCTCCCTTAATTTAGTAAATGTGTGTGTGTATATAAAATATATATTTTGTCAAAATACTATCCTTCACTACAATTTGTGTGGGTATTATCTATGTAAAAATGATTATTTTATTTTCAATATTAAATTTTTAAATTAAATTTACAACTGCACTGGTAATAATGTCAAATATTCTACTTTATCAATAAAGCTGCTAAATCTACACTTTGATTTTGTTAAGTGGATAAAAAGAAGGTACTGTTTTTGAGTTAACATACTGATTTTTCTTTCAAACTTCTAATGATTTGGGCAGAAAAAGGTGACTCCTGCAGCTCTGTCAAATTCTTTGTTGGCTAGATAGAGCAAATACATTAACAGCTATCATACTTTACTTTTATTTTTTATGTGTGCATAAAAAATTTAGAATTAGTAATTTCATCTTGTTCAACTGAGAAATCATACTTCACACAATGTGTGAATGTTTAAATGTAGCTTTATAGTACAATTTCTTAAACTTTGAAGTATATAGTAAAAGTTTTGTCATTAAATATGTCTTGTATGATTTTATGGTCAATGATATTAGAGTATAATCCATGATGATCAACAAACATCAAAAAATATTTTGTATAAGTTTAAAAAAATCACCATTAAATTTCTAGAGAAAAACAGGCATTTGGTAGTTTCTCATTAAATCTGGACTTTTAGTTTTATGAGCTCATTGGTGTGAAAATGATTATGGAAAAATAAGAAGTCATCAAAAAATCAGATATAAAATTTCTGTAGAAAGGCATTGATTGCTTTCAAGAAAAGTTGACTCAGCCTCTATTTCCAGTATAAATTTCAAATGCATCTAATTGTAATATCCTGTATTACTGGTGACCCAGTTGACTAGTGGCATGATGGCTTTGTGTATTCTGCTGCAAATGGCCTTCAGGGCTGAATATTAAATGCTTCTCTGACCAGACCAGAGTCCTGCTTGAATTAGCCTTCCCTAGCTGCTGGTGCTTAGTATATTCTATCCATGAGCATACTGAATATGCATCTCAGAAGAGAGGTACTAACTGAAAGGGGACTGTTCCTGGATAACTGGGAGTTATTAATGATCTACTAATAAGCAATTAAGAGTATAAAACTAATGCATAAATTTTAAAAAATGACTCTTTAATATTTTATTTTATTTTGAGAAAGAGAATCCATACATGAACTGGTGGGAGTGGGGGTAGGGGAGGGGGAGGGAGAGAGAGAGAATCTTAAATAGGCTCCTCGTTCAGCATAGGGCCTGACATGGGACTAGATCTCACGATCTTGAGATCATGACCTGAGCCAAAATCAACAGTCAGATATTGAACCAACTGAGCCACCCAGGCGCTCCTCTTTTATTATTTTTAAAATTAGTGCCCATTATTAAAATAATATTTATTATTTATTTGACCCTGCGTAAAATAAAAAATAATTATGTAACTTTTATACACCTATTGGTCTTCTTAGGTACCAATTCCTATCAAGATTTCATTAGATATTTCTAAGTGTTTTTGTTTTATTCTATGTATATGTGCTTTCCTACTCAATACAAAATAAAATTACTTAAAATTGTTAATGAAGAGATGAATAGTATACTTTGTAAATCTGTATTAAACTATGGAATGGTGCAAACTTGGAAATAAATAAATGCTTGGTATGCTTATTGGTATTTTGCATAGTAGCAATTAGTTGTCAGGCCATTTAGCAAGTTTTCTTGAGTCAAAGTTCCAATACTATGAATATTGACATTTTCCATCAGGATATTTAGTTTTCTATAGAAAATATTTTATTGATATGTTTTTGTTTTAAGGTAAAATTATTTTTAGCTCTCTTTAAATGGATATGAATTGTGAAACACAGGAAGTTTTGTAGAGTTACATCCTTTCAGTAATGGAGATACTTTGGCAAGTGGTTTTCAAATAAAAAGGATTCTTTCCCCTCTAAAAATCCAGTTGATCTGTCAACTTTCATTTGCCAATAGAGTGAAAAATGGATAGAAGCCATTTTCTTGTACTAGTATGATAAACATCAGTATTCTTGAAACTTAGGCACTGGGAAATGATAATTCCATATACTCTAGTATTGAAGAGATCTCTGCTTTGTCAATGGAAAAATATGATCTAGATGAGCTGAAACAGAATGGAAGAAAATTTTGAACTTTAAATTTTTGATAATAATCAATGTAAAAATACTGATGGAATTTATTTTCACTTAGCATAGTTTTCACTATAGGTACAAAAAAGGGATAATTTTAGCAGTGATTATCACAAAGAAAAAGGATTAAATGACTACAAAAAGTAAAAAAAAATCATCAATATTGATTGAACAAAGTAAATCTTTCCCTTAGTGTTGTTTAATAATGTTTTGAACAATTTACTGAAGGAAAACTTGAAACTCACCCTCCAGAGATGCATCTTTATGTTATTTGCATCTTATGTTAACTTCTAAAACTATATAGACTTTGTTCTTTAGTATGAGTTTGATTACTTTTAACAAATATTTTGTGTTGTTTTCTTTATAAAACCTTAACCCTTAAAATTCAAAAGACTTTTTCAAGTTAGACCAATTGCGAATTCCATCTAGATTTTGACATTGTTGGCAAATGACATCCCATTTAGAATGGTGCCTATATAGGATACCCCCATCAGGATTCCCCATACATTTACAAAGAAGAAAATCTGTATTTTAAAATAAAAGTTAGCTTTATCCTAAGGTGCAGTGTAAAAGGAGGTTAAACTCTTTGGATGGAGTGGGTGTACTTTATCCTGCTGAATTTTAATCATTTGTATTTTTAGCAGCTTCCTACTTCTCTTGTTAGTTTGTTGTATTATTATTTCATAGGCCAGAATCATCAAACCTCCCAAGAGATATATCGTCTTTGGCCAGATTTGGCCAGAGCCTGCTTTACTGAGTATATGGTTTGGCCTCTTGACAAAGATAAATTGTTTGTTTGCTCATTTGTTTTTATTGCCCTAGGCCCATAGTATACTTCTTACAGAGTTGGCAATCACTGTTTGTTTTTTAGGTGTCTGACCCTTTTATCCTTTGTGTCATCACTCTGGGCTGTTGTGATTTCCTCTTACATCTTGGCATGCTGATTATTTCTCAGTTGTCCTTTGGTTACCAAACCCTATGGTGATATCTCTCAAATCTTCTACTGTCCTGGCAACATTTACAAAGGGCTGTGTAGAATAATCTTCTGAATATTTTCCGAGGTTCTCAGAACATCTTGTTTTTCTAATGTACTTAATAGTTTCCTATGGAAGTATCTTATTCCATAGACTTGTGTCAGAGTCAAACTACCCTAGTCATCTCCAAAGTATGCTTATAAAAAATGGACACTTACATTTCACTGATTTATGGTCAAGTACAGTAGTTGATATCAACCATAAAAGATGACTTTCATCAAAAATCATTGAATGATAAGTCAGGATTCTGTTCATAGTTTTAAAAATTGCAATGACATTCATTCCTTGAATTTTCTTTTCATCATTAATAATGAAGTTTTAAGTTTTTCCTTTGAATAACATGCTTTCATCTATTTTATCTAATTTGACCTTACAACAATGCTACAAGAAACTATCCTAATAACATTTACTTCTGACCCAACATCAAAAATATCTTTAACCCAGACTTTTATAAGCAAATATACTCAACTATTAAATATTATGGGACAATATATAGTAAAACTATGCTAAAATGTTTTATGAACTGTTATACAAAGGTTAATTATTTTTGCTATTATTAATTGTTATTATACTTTCTTGATGGTTCACAATAGTATATTCAATGTGAAGACAAAAAGTGAATCAGAGAGAAATAAAGTCATTTTTCATTTGTGCAAGGACATGTTTTACTGGTGATGATACCATCTGGATGACGGTTGTCATTAAAATTCATCATCACACCGTACTCATATTTTTGAAATAAATTATCTCCATAAAAAAGACATTGTTGTAGTTGACAAGAAATGGATCTGAAGTAAATTTGCTAAGTTTGTATCTGAGTTTTTAATTTACTTGACCTGAAATCTGTTATCTGTAATATTTAGTATAAAATAGCCTCTCAAAAAAAAAAAAATTCCAGCCTCTCTGGAATGGTTATGAGTTGAATAAAATAACATTTTTTATCTAGGAGGAATAAAAATATTCCCTTTTCTCAAATATTTGACCTGCCCCTTCCCACTTTCATTTTTAGCAATGTCCTTCTTTCATATTAGAAACCATTAGATGAGTGTTTGTCCTTCAGATCTCTGAGCCTGTGGTCATATATACTTGTCTTCTTATTCCTTTATCAATGAAAGAAAACTTCTTACTTCTCAAAGTCAAACTCCATGCTTTTCCGCTTTGTTAATATTGAACTTCAATTTGTCCACCTCTTGTTAGCTTCAAGCTTCTTTCTTTTGGAACTGATTATCTCATTAAGATTCAAACATCACCTATCAGGTCAAGAAATAATCATTTCAGACTTTATTTTTATTTATTTATTTATTTTTTAATAAAATAATTTTTTATTGGTGTTCAATTTACCAACATACAGAATAACACCCACTGCTCATCCCGTCAAGTGTCCCCCTCAGTGCCCGTCACCCACTCACCCCCATCCCCACCCTCCTCCCCTTCCACCACCCCTAGTTCGTTTCCCAGAGTTAGGAGTCTTCATGTTCTGTCTCCCTTTCTGATATTTCCCACACATTTCTTCTCCCTTCCCTTCTATTCCCTTTCACTATTATTTATATTCCCCAAATGAAAGAGAACATACAATGTTTGTCCTTCTCCGATTGACTTACTTCACTCAGCATAATACCCTCCAGTTCCATCCATGTTGAAGCAAATGGTGGGTATTTGTCATTTCTAATGGCTGAGTAATATTCCATTGTATACATAAACCACATCTTCTTTATCCATTCATCTTTCGATGGACAACGAGGCTCCTTCCACAGTTTGGCTGTTGTGGCCATTGCTGCTAGAAACATCGGGGTGCAGGTGTCCTGGCATTTCATTGCATCTGTATCTTTGGGGTAAATCCCCAACAGTGCAATTGCTGGGTCGTAGGGCAGGTCTATTTTTAACTCTTTGAGGAACCTCCACACAGTTTTCCAGAGTGGCTGCACCAGTTCACATTCCCACCAACAGTGCAGGAGGGTTCCCCTTTTCTCCGCATCCTCTCCAACATTTGTGGTTTCCTACCTTGTTTTTTTCCCCATTCTGACTGGTGTGAGGTGGTATCTTATTGTGGTTTTGATTTGTATTTCCCTGATGGCAAGTGATGCAGAGCATTTTCTCATGTGCATGTTGGCCATGTCTATGTCTTCCTCTGTGAGATTTCTGTTCATGTCTTTTGCCCATTTCAGGATTGGATTGTTTGTTTCTTTGGTGTTGAGTTTAATAAGTTCTTTATAGATCTTGGAAACTAGCCCTTTATCTGATACGGCATTTGCAAATATCTTCTCCCATTCTGTAGGTTGTCTTTTAGTTTTGTTGACTGTATCCTTTGCTGTGCAAAACTTCTTATCTTGATGAAGACAGGGATGTCCACTCTCACCACTGCTATTCAACATAGTATTGGAAGTCCTAGCCTCAGCAATCCGACAACAAAAAGACATTAAAGGCATTCAAATTGGCAAAGAAGAAGTCAAACTCTACCTCTTCGCCGATGACATGATACTCTACATAGAAAACCCAAAAGCCTCCACGCCAAGATTGCTAGAACTCATACAGCAATTTGGTAGCGTGGCAGGATACAAAATCAATGCCCAGAAATCAATGGCAATTCTATACACTAACAATGAGACTGAAGCAAGAGAAATTAAGGAGTCAATCCCATTTACAATTGCACCCAAAAGCATAAGATACCTAGGAATAAACCTAACCAAAGAGGTAAAGGATCTATACCCTAAAAACTATAAAACACTTCTGAAAGAAATTGAGGAAGATACAAAGAGATGGAAAAATATTCCATGCTCATGGATTGGCAGAATTAATATTGTGAAATGTCAATGTTACCCAGGGCAATTTACACGTTTAATGCAATCCCTATCAAAATGCCATGGACTTTCCTCAGAGAGTTAGAACAAATTATTTTAAGATTTGTGTGGAATCAGAAAAGACCCCGAATAGCCAGGGGAATTTTAAAAAAGAAAACCATGTCTGGGGGCATCACAATGCCAGATTTCAGGTTGTACTACAAAGCTGTGGTCATCAAGACAGTGTGGTACTGGCACAAAAACAGACACATAGATCAATGGAACAGAATAGAGAACCCAGAAGTGGACCCTGAACTTTATGGTCAACTAATATTCGATAAAGAAAGACTATCGATTGGAAGAAAGAGAGTCTCTTCAGACTTTAATATCATCCATTTTGACTCCCTCATCACCTTTTCATTCTCTTCACTTCTTGACCTAACCTCAATATTTTTCAAGGGCAAACTTCTTCAAAAGGTTTTTTGCATGTGACTGTTGCCATTCCATTATGTTCCATTCATTTTTCAACTAACTAAATTTTTGGCTTCTATTTGCATTGCTCCAGCAGAACTAGTCTGGCTAATGTCACTTATCAAACCCCATACTGTTAAATTTAATGCACACCTTTTCTGTCATCTTATAGGTCCACCCAATAGCATTGCACACTATTGACTACTACTACATTTTTCATGCATTCTTTTATAGTGTTCTCCGTGACACTGGTTTTCCTTTCATTTTTCTTTACAGTTTCCTTTGCCAACTCCTCCTCTTTTACTCAAGTGCTTCTCACAGCCAAATATATTGATCATCAAGTGGTCTTCTAAATGCAGGTTATGAGTCGGTAGACCTTCAGTGAGTCTTGAGGCACTGCACTGTTGACCCTTCCACAACATGGGTTTGAAATGCACAGATCCACTTACACGTGGATATTTTTTTCAATAAATACAGCACAGTACTGTCAATGTATTTTCTCTTTCTTATGATTTCCTCTTTCTTATGATTTCCTTAATAGTGTTTTCTTTTCTCTACTTTATTGTAAGAATACGTATGTAATAAATATAACATATAAATTAGTGTTAATCGATTCTTAATGTTATGGTATGGCTTCCAGTCAGCAGTACACTATTTACTAGTTACGTTTGGAGGAGTTAAAAGTTATATATGGATTTTTGACTGTGTGTGGAGTTGGCACCCCTAACTCCCATGTTGTTCAAGGGTCAAGTGATTTCTACAAGATTCCCAGTGATGCCGCTGCTGTTATTTCATAGATTACACTTTGAGGAAATTTTCTATAAGATTGCTAGAAATTCACAAGACTCACATGTAAACCTTGTAACTTCTCATGAAGAATTCTCTCCCTAGGCAATCTCATCCATTCCCATGGTGTTATATATAATACACATGTTTACAGTCCTCACATTTAATATTTATCCGGGACACCTTTTCTAATTTCCAGACCCACAGATCAAGTGCCTACTTTGGCATTATCTCCTGAAAGTTTTATTGGCATTATAAGCTTCTAATTCCAAAAGCTGAGCTCTTAAGCTTTCCTCCAAATCTTTCACTCCTCTTAATTATCCATTTCAGTCAATGGTGCCTTTATCTACTTAGGAGTAACGCCAGAAATTCAGTGTCAAACTTTATCTCCATTATTTGCTAAATGTAATCCTTTGCCAATTAATCCTTTTCCATATTTCATCTTCCTGCAAAATATATTCAAGGATTGCCCACTTATTTCCTCCTCAGAATACCAACTTTAGTTCTAGTCTAGCTTCTTCAGATCTTAGTTTGAATATCCATTTTTTAGTCATATTTTTCATGATTGCTCCTGGTAGCAAAATAATATACTTCATTTTGTAAATTTTTAATTTAATATTAAAAATATATTTATTTCCCCTTACTCTTGTACTTGACTGTGAGCACCATAAAAACAGAGATTATATTAATTTCATTTCACACTGTATTACCACCTAGTAGACTGGTTAGGCTTCAAACATATTTTTTGAATGAATGAATACTTCAACTTGGATAAAGATAAGAGGATAGGGTTTTTTTTTTTTAATTTTTATTTATCTATGATAGTCACAGAGCGAGAGAGAGAGGCAGAGACATAAGCAGAGGGAGAAGCAGGCTCCATGCACCGGGAGCCCGACATGGGATTCGATCCCGGGTCTCCAGGATCACGCCCTGAGCCAAAGGCAGGCGCCAAACCGCTACGCCTCCCAGGGATCCCGAAAATAGGGTTTTAATCCACATATCTTGACCTTCTAACTCTATAATTTATTCTGCCTCTGTGATACTTAAGTCACTCAAATTGAATTAATTTTCAACTGTCATTAATTTAAATAGCTGTTTGATTTCTCCCTTAGGCCTTAGCTGCTAGATGGAATTGTTCCCTGTTTCTGAATGTCAGCAGTACACAGGTGTTCTGTAAATGGGCTTACTGAAATCCAGAATTTGGTTATATTTTGTTAAAGAACAATTAATTATACAATGTGTAGACAAAGAACTGATGCTTAGAGTTAAGAAACTACTAGAGATTATCTAATCAAAAGATGCCAGAATTATTTCTTCTCTAGTGCCAGGTCCATTAGTTACTAGTGACTGCTTAAAGTGGTAAGATAAGAATTCATTTTGTCGTTTGGGCACAGAGGCAAAGGGAACTGGGATCTGTTTGCAATGTCTTCCATATTTGTATAGTAGTAGATGGGCTTTGTGACATCTATTTCAATTTGGATTTGATGCATAAAGAATTTTAAAATCAAGAAGAATGTTTATTTTTTTCCTAAAAGCCCACTACTAGTTTTGGACAGAGTCAGTACTAGAACTTATATTTCCTAACCTTTAAATCTATTGTATGGTTCTCTTATTTCTAGAATTTTTATTTTTTCTCATAATATTTATATTTAACTGATTATTCTAGAGATTTAATGTGTGTGCATATTCTTTCGTTCTTATTTGAATGGAAGAAAATTAAACATACTCCTTTAATTTATTATATCAGATTTTCATTTATCCAGGTGCCTACTAATATCCAAAAGCAATTTTTTAAATCATTGAATTAGTATTTTTTAATGCTCTGGCAATGATCATTTTTAGACCCAAGTCTATTTCAGATGTGTTGCTAGCAAATTCAACTGCACTTTGTAACTCTAAATTTTGAAAATTGCCTTAAGAACTATTACAAAATCCCTGCTCTACCTCTTTCCTTGGAAATGCTTTTCCTTAGGGTGTGGACTGTTATGCATATTTTATTTTATTTATTTATTTTTAAATATTTTATTTATTTATGAGAGAGAGAGAGAAAGAGAGAGAGAGAAAGAGAGAGGCACAGACACAGGCAGAGGGAGAAGCAGGCTCCATGCCGGGAGCCAGAGGTGGGATTCAATCCTGGGTCTCCAGGATCATGCCCTGGGCTGAAGGTGGTGCTAAACTGCTTAGCCACCTGGGCTGCCCAATATGCATATTTTAAAATGAAAGTTGCAATCTACTGCCACTTAGTAGGATTATTTAATCAGCATAAATATAAACAGATTAAATTAGTTAACTGCAATTGCTTTTAAAAACTTTGATAGACATAAAATGATAAAGCTATTTCCTCACTGCATTGGGCTGTCAGTATTTCATTCACCTATTCTCAATGGAAAAAAAATGCCAGACAAAAGTAGGAAAAGCATGATCTTTTAATGGTTGTAGAGTAGGAATTTATACTTAAGACTTGGATTGTTAAAGTCTGGAGTATTTTAGAAGACATGATGAATGAGATTAGACTTCCTAGTGGAAAGTTTAAGATTGCTCAGTATTTAGAGAAATCAGAGAACACTCACTGAATGAAGGAAATCCTTTTTGAGAGAATAAAAAATTCTAGAAAAGTAGAGGTGATGGCAATCTCAATAACTAACACAATAGTGATTAAAGACACTTAAATGAAAAACAGAAATATTTCTTATTTTGTAATATTTAAAAAATCTATATAGGTTTTGATAACAAACTAACAAGAATATATTCTGATTTTTTACCAAAAACATATACATAATTTTATGCTTGGAAATAAACATAGTTGTATGGAGGGTCTAGGTACCAGTGAACAACTTTGGGAAGCAACATTTACCTGGGTCTTGCAAAAGCAGGATTCAGAGAAGCCCAATTTTGTTGAAAGCCTCCTTAAACTTATATTACACATTGGTCTTTATTTTGTAGATTCTCCAAGAGATGTCATATAAGTTTCAAGTTAACCTGTAACTCTCAGCATTATCAAGCTATCCTATCTCTGAACAATTTGCTTTGTGTCTTAGTGGTATTTCTTACATGATAGACAGTCTGATAACACCATATGGTAGTGCTTTGCACCTTCACCTCACTTCCATTTTTTTTTCATCCTTGGCCCTTGGCTTGCATTTCTCAACTAAAGGATCAGCATTTTAATCCTTGCCTCAGGCTCTGCTTTCAAAGGAATCTGTCCTAAACACTGCCCTATTGCAAAAATTACTATATGTAGGTTCAAAAAGTTCTTAAAAGCTTTTACTGGGTCAATTTTACTCTGCTTTTAGGAATTGCAATGTGATGATTATTATACATATATGTATATATATATATATATATATACACACACCTATGTACATATTTGCATATGTATATACTATGTAGTATATATTGTGTATGGAATATATTTTTATATATTAAATTAAAGACTTTAGAAAGCTGGAGTTACAGAGAATTAAGAAATAACTAATACAAATTTTTGTCAGTACCATTCCTCCTTAAATTTCATGTGAAGAGAATAAAATCAATTGTATTTTTAGCAACAAATTTTACAAGGAAGAATGTCCTCACTAAATAAGACTCTGTAAAGGAAGAAATCTCTCTCTCTCTCTCTCTCTCTCTGTTTTCTTTTTTTGGTGTTGTTATTCATTATTGAATTCCCCCAGAGCCCAGTAACTTGCTTGACACAAAAAAGAAACTCAATAAAAATGTGATAGATGGATACAGGAATGAGGTCTTAATACTATCAATTGGATGTTTATCAATAATGGTTCCTCTTACTGTTTCCGATGTGATGATTGTCCTCTATACTTTCAGGTGCATTTTGTCATTAAATAATTTTATTTGACATCTGAGGTAGTCTATTTTTACTTCAAAATAATATCTTTCAAAATGTTAACTTTTCAATTAATGCCCTCTGATATTATTTAATCTTTATTCAAAAGTAATTTGATTATCTATGTAGATGATACTAAAAGCCTGTTGATTCATTTATCTCTAGCAACTGGTTAATTCCCTGAGGTAAATCAATAAAATTTGTTACTTGATTGGTTTAACTCCTGCTTAAAATGGTCTATTGTCTTGTGAGGTAGACACAGCCAATTTTATTTTCGTCTTTCTATATCTTTCTAAAGTGTAATAGTGCTTCTTTTGGCATTTTCCAACTTGGAGCTAAATGAATTCCTCAGAAGAAGGTGCTGGGTAAATTTAAAGTGTTTGTACTGTTGCAGATGACTTATTTCTGACAGGCATCTATGTTTGAGTACTCAGCAATATTCATCAAGTACAGAATTTGTTTTCACTTATTTCCCAACAAATTCAAATTTCTTTCTTCCTGCAGATGTCTAGCTTAAAATCAGGGATATGAAGAACTTCTTTGGAAATTCTATCCCTTTTTGAAAGTAAAGCTTTTGAAGTCTTTCCTCCAAGGAATATCAGGGGTATATATTTCTGCATAACTTTTTATAGCAAAAAGGTCTGTAGATTTACCTGGCATATAAGCCCTGAATAAGTATGTTGTGCAAATAAAATATATACTCAAATGCTTTCTCAGAAACAGGCCTTTTCCTGTTGAATTGGTGAGAGCAGCTTTGTGTTTTATTTGGAGCAATATAAAAGACTTTGAAGATTTTTGACTGTAACTGATTGTATTAAGAGACTAAATTATGGAGTTAAAATTTCTGGGTTTAGATGATAATTACGGTAACAATAAAGTGAGTTAGCATTATGTTGTTACAAAACATATTTATTATGCACATTTTACCTGACTACCAGGCTTATCAGATCCTGCAAGAGGGAATTTTACAGTGATGATTTAAATATATAAAACAGAAATAATATTTTTATTATTGTGCTTTGAGCTTCAGTCCATGTGTAATGAAAAACATTTTGTTAAAGCCATAGTGTTTATCCAACTGTATGTCAGTTTTTTGGTTATATATTCATATTTCTGAATTGTGAGTCTCCTGAGGCAGATAAATATATTTTATTCATCTTTTCAGCCCCAGTAACTAGCATAATATCTGAGTGCCCTAAAAACTTTTAATTGAATGAATGAAAAACATAGAATTGAGATTTTATATCTATGTCTGTCTATATCTATCTATCTATCTATCCAGATTAGGGGGTAACATTACCTGCATTGTTTAGGAAAATCTTATATATGCTGTTTAAGGAATGTTACTCCTTGCCAAATAACCTGGTTTACTGGCACGCACACACAGATGGAGATTATTTTATGTCTGTGACAATGCTTTACTGTTTAGCATAGGGATATAAAAGCCTAGGAACTAAAATCTGGGATAAAACCTTTGAATCATGTGAACTTTTCCACATACTGTTGCTCAGAGAATTCAAACAGGATATGTGAGTTTGGGCGATTAGTTCATGTCCTTTATCAAATCTGATTTAAGAATATCATAATTTTTTAGTTGCCATTTATAAATACTATTGGTAATCATGTCCATATCTATTTAAATTTACTTATGTCCCCTTTCCCTCACTCTTGTGGCTAATATCTTTATATTAATTTCTCAACAAGTTGAGTTACAACACCTTTTATTACTCATCACATTTTTTTTCTAGTGCCTGTTTGCTACTAGCTTTTCCATATTTTGTGAAAAGTTTCCCATAAGTTTTAAATCAGCCTTGCATTCACTGAAGCCAGGAAGGTTTCCTATGACTGAGATACAGAAGTTTTTATGATAGAGAGATTCACATTTTCCTATGATTATAGTTTATAATCAGAAAAATTTATAATTATTATCTAAGAACAGCTTGTGTTTCTCATTAACACAACCTAAATATATTTGTTTTTATTTTCTAAAATACAGTTTATAAAAATTTTAATATTCTCTCTAGTCACAGAAGTTTTAAAAATAGGAAATATCTAGGATTTTCTTTTTGGTAGTCTTTACAAATGTTTGCACACGACATGTTCTCATTTACAACCTCTAGATTAATTTATTTAACAAGCATTTATTCAACTCTTGTGATGTGCCAGGTATTAAGTGTTAGAGGTATGACAGTGAGTTAAAACAAAACATGTGCTTATTATATTTTGAGCTTATATTTTTGAGGGGGTAGTCAGACAATAAGCAAGATTAATAAAATAAAATTAATAAAATATAATGACTTTAAAGTATTAAGTAAAAGGAATGTAGTCATTAACTCCTGGGGTATCTTAAACCCACTCCCAGAATCTCTTAAACTTTTATTTCACATCTCAGCAACTTATATATGATATTTTTTTATCCTTTTGGAAAAAAAAGACTTATTTTCTAAGAAAGTTGAATATAAACAATTAAAACTATAGGCAACTTTGTTGAGACATGTTGCTTTCAAAAACAGGGACCATCATTTAGCTGCTAAGTGTTGTTATCCCATAGCACAATGCAATATAAATGTCTCTTAAAGATCACTTCAGTGATATAATGCCCTAAGAATTTGGGAAAGGGCAAATGACTGGTTTTATACGAGGAATGCAGGATAAATAATCATGGTGCTGGAGTCACATGCCACGATGCCTCATTGGTATACAAGTCTAGTCTGAGTGTCTTAGGACATGTTTTAGAACAGAGATAATCTCAAACTGTTTATACCTATGATCTAGGTTTATATTAGCTACTTGCTAGAGCTTTTATTTTTATTTTTAGTTTTTAGTTTTAATTCTAATTCCAGGTAGTTTATATACAGTGTTATATTAGTTTCAGTTGTACAATATAATAATTTGACACTTCCATATGTCACTCTGTGTTGATCACAGGAAGTGCACTCCTTAATCCCTACCTCCCCTCTAGTAACCATCAGTTTGTTCTCTTTAGTTAAGAATCTTTCTTGGTTTGCCTCTTTCTCTCTTGGTTTCCCTTTGTTTTCTTTCTTCCATTCCACATATGAATGAAATCATATGGTATTTGTCTTTCTCTGATTTATTTTTCTTAGTATAATACTCTCAAACTGGTGTAGTCACTCTAGAAAACAGTATGGAGTTTCCTCAAAATGTTAAACATCGAACAACCCTGCAATTCAGCTATTGCACTACTAGGTATTTACCCCCAAAATACAAACATACTAATTCAGAAGGATGTATGTATTCCAAAGTTTATAGCAGCATTGTCTATGATAGCCAAACTATGGAAACAACCCAAGTGTTCATCGACTGATGAATGATAGAGAAAATGTGGGGGTGCCTGGGTGGCTTAGTTGGTTAAGTATCTGCCTTCAGCTCAAGTTGAATCAAATATAAGTGGAGAGGAGACTCCCCACTCTCCTTCTCTCCCTCTGCTGTTATGCTCTTTCTCAAATGAATAATAAATTTAAAAAGAACTTTAAAAAAAAAAAAAGATGTGTATATGTGTGTGTGTGTGTGTGTGTGTGTGTGTGTATACACGCACAATGGAATATTAATCATAAAAATGGATGGGGTCAGGGCTTTTTAATCTTTTGATTATCAATTTTGGGGCATTTGGGTGGTGCAGTCAGTTGAATGTCTAACTCTTGGTTTCTGCTCAGGTACTGATGTCAAGGTCATGAGATTGAGCCCTGTATCTGACTGTATGCTCAGCATGGAGTCTGCCTGAGATTTTCTCTGTCCCTCCCACTCATGCTCTCTCTCTCTAAAATAAATGAATATATATATATATATATTTTTTCTTTTTATTTACTCATGAGATACACACACAGAGAGAGGCAGAGACATAGGCATGAGGAATCCAAAGAGGGACTGGATCCCAGGACCCTGGGATCAAGACCTGAGCCAAAGGCAGACGCTCAACCACTGAGCTACCCAGGTAAATCTTTTTCCAAAAAAAGATAATTAATTTCATCTACCATGGTATAAAATGATAGAACATGGAGTGGGGATAGGAACAAGAATGGGGTCATAGTGTGTCTTTTGTGGCTCTACAAGTTACATAATATCAGAGTCATCCAATAAGGATGACACAATCCAGTATCTCGATAGCATTTGCACTGCATTGATGAAAAAACTAATGGAAATTTGGAGCTGCTTAAAAAAAAATCTGAGTAGCTTCTAATAGAGATTTGGTGCTTAACTCCATTATATCTAATTTAATTGTGATAAGCCAATGGTTAAGTGTGGTTACTACTTGAGATGAGAATACTTAGCTTCAAAGAGGCTAAATAATTTCTTCAGTCATTAGTTAGGTGCAGAGTTAAATTTAACATGGAAGTCTGCTTAATTCATCCATACTCTTTTTCCCAGAAAGGTGGACTATCTTCATGTCCTTAACTCCTATTTCTTAATTTTCATTTGTTCTTGGAACTTAGTGTTTCCCAAAGAATTTTCTATTGAAAAACTAGTTCAAAGTTTATAAATGTGCTTTTATAAAAAAAGGCATCTGGAGTAAAATGTTTGATTAATAAGGGCTAAATGTTAAAATGTTTTTTTTTATGTTTATAATACTGTTCTGAATACAGTACTCCCCCCGTCTGCAGTTTCTCTTTCTAGTTTCAGTTACCCATGATCAACTGCAGTCCAGAAGCATATGACCCTCCTGATGTACCATTATAAGGTCGATATCAGCCTAACACTACATCACAATGCCTAGTCATTCACTTCGCCTCATCTCATCATAAGGGTATTTCATCATCTCACATCATCACAAGAAGAAGGGTGAGTACAATACAATAAGATATTTAAAAGAGAGACCACACTTATATAATTTTCAGTATAGTATGTTGTTATAATTGTTTTATTTTTTATTAGTTGTTAATCCCTTACTGTGCTTAATTTATAAATTAAATTATGTCATAGATGTGTATAAGAATAGATACAGTATATACAGAGAGTTCATCACTATCCACAGTTTCAGGCATCCACTGGGGGTCTTCGAATCTATCCCCTGCAAATAAGTTAAGACTACTGTATTTAAAATATAAATATACTAGGGAATACACAATAAACAAGTATAGAGTATCTTTTATAATGAATGCCAGTTTTTATCCTACGAACCACTTATTTGTGGTAGAATATTCTGAGATTAGTGTACTAAAGAATGTAATTTTCAAAATGCTGTTTTAGACCAGGATTTGCATAGAAAATGTAAGCTAAAATGATCAGCAATTTATTTTTATTTTTAAAAAGATTTATTTATTTATTTTAGGGGAGAGAGAGAGAGAGAGAGAAAGAGAGCAAGAGGAGGGTGAGAGGAAGAGGGAAAATTCCTCAAGCCAGCTCCCACTGAGCTCAGAGCCTTACTTGGGCTTGATCCCAGGACCTGTGCTGAAATCAGGGGTCAGTTGCTCAACCAGCTGAGTTATCCAAGTGCCTCTAAAATGATCATCAGTTTAGAAGACTGAATGAGTTCAAGATATTACATTTATTTCCACTTGCATGTTTACTTATTAATTATCATAATTGCAGTCCTATATTTTTCAATTTTTAGATAAACAACAAAGAAAACATGAATACAATTATAGCTTCATATAAGAAACTACAAATCCCAATTGGTTGTGATGACAAACTCTATTACTGTAAAATAAACACTAAATTCAAAACAGAATTAGTATAAGCATTCTACTATATTCCTGACCACTGATGGATATTGATCTCAAGATTGTTACTGTATATGTAAATTACTAGGTTGTATACCATCAATTCAGAATAAATGTATAATAAATACACTCATATTAATATGTGAGATATACTTCATGTCAACTTCTAGAATTCTTTTGAAAATTCATTCATATGCATAAAAACATATTTGAAAATAATAAGTAGTGACTTTGGGAGGCTATTGCATAAAGTTTATCCGGAAACTTACTAGTAACCCACATAACTTTTTTGCGAACAAAATTTTCAAGTTATATAATTATGCTTGGATTGTTTCCCCCATTGTTTCCCATATTGCACGTAATGGTATTTTATGTGCTAGGTATATTTGTATAGTCAAAGAGAAATCTAAACACACAGAATAAGTAAATTCACTTCTTTTTTTTTTAATTTTTTTTTTTTTTTATGATAGTCACACAGAGAGAGAGAGGCAGAGACACAGGCAGAGGGAGAAGCAGGCTCCATGCACCGGGAGCCCAACGTGGGATTCCATCCCGGGTCTCCAGGATCGCGCCCTGGGCCAAAGGCAGGCACTAAACCACTGCGCCACCCAGAGATCCCAGTAAATTCACTTCTTAAATAGTCATTGACCACTTGCAAGTACTTTTATCTAATTCATATTTTCATCTCTTACCTCTATGGTTTACTTATTGCATAGGCTGCTTCTGTTATATTCAAAGTATGTTGTTTTTAGCCAATCCAGGCAATATCTTGAAACATTGAAGATGTCAGCAACATTAGAGAAGACAATATGCAGTAGGTCAGTAATTTAGAGGATGATTTCCTTTGTAGATAATATGTTTCTTGTTTGAAACAATCATCATTCACTGTGCAATGTCTATATATAAGATCAGTTTTAAACGAACTGTTCTCCAACTTTCTAATGATGAGCTAAAATCATGGATATTTTAAGACAGTTAATCTGAGAAAGGTATTTGTTTCAAGCATAGCATTAATTAGAGGAGCTGCTGTCATGACATTCGGAGGATAGGTATTGTAATAATACTGAATAGAATGCAATTATATTAAATAGTGCATGGGGATTGGGTGACACAAGAAATGGCTACTGAAATGTAGTTTTTTTCTACTCTTTCATTCAAGGTTTAAATTATGCCAAGGTCATTTGTGATTGAGAGCTATCTGATGGTTGTTGGTATTCTCTAGGAAAAATTAATTGAGGGTCACAGTTCTATTCTGAATAAAAAGCAGAGTTGGACCTTCTGTATTTCTCGGCAGGATTCTATGAAAGCTTGTCTGAAACAATCCATTTTGTAGCTATATTAACAGAGATTACATGTTAGGACAAACTGGCATGGATTTTGAATATTGACCTGTTTTCCAAGATCTATGTTTTCAGGAAAAAAAATACCTATGTATGTATCATTTTCACTAAATTGTTAGTTCCTTCAGAAATACTTTTAATTTGGGAGGGGCCTCCACTTTTAGATACACCTGAGTGCTTTCCTCTTTGGTCTTTTAATATCTTCCAGTAAGGTTATACAGTAATAGGTAATTTTTTCTATGATGAACATTGTTAGATTTATTTTTCTTTAATTAGAAGATTTTGTCCTTCTTTAACTTAGAATATTATTTACATATTTTAAAAATAAAATGTTTAATTAGTAGCAAATTATTGTTTTAATATAGTGTAAACATGCTATCCAGGCACATTGATCACATATTTGAAAATTTTAACTACAAAACAAGAAGTGTGTGTGTGTGTGTGTGTGCATGCGCGCGCGCACACGAGTATTAACCATTCAATGTAAAACATTACTTATCATCAATGGGTTATCTTCTGACATCGCACTGGGATAGAACTATATAGTAAATAATGAATTGTGAGATGCAGCCAGGCTTGCAGAAAATAACTATTTGAGGGATGGTGCATGAACAGAAAGCTGTAATTTTGACAGGTGGCAAGGTGTCGTGTCACCAAGCCTTTCTAAAGCCTCATATCTCATACCTATTGATTAATGGCTCTAATTAAGGAATGAAATCAAGCATGTGAAGACAGGGGATCGCTTTAGGTCCTTGTTTGGTAGTTTTCTCTTCCTGGCACACAACTCATCCATCTAAATATCACCGCTCTTTCATTTATTACTGCTGTATGGTACCACAAAAACAGCAGAAGGGGTGCGTTCTGATCTTGTCCTGGTCATGCAAAAATGTGATTTGGCAAGGGCCGAAGTCAGGGAACATGCCAGAACATCATTTGAATGAGCACTGCTGTGCAAAGCACTGCACTTTCAAATGTTTTGATGGGGATTTGAGACATGTTCAATTGCCTTTGAAAACAAGCTATTATATTAGTTTACATTCTTGGACTCAATCTTGCAAAGTTCTTCCTTTCAAAGCTTTCGAACCTACTAGTTTAATTTCAAATCTTTTGTGAGGTTGATAACAAAAATCCCCTTAAGTATGGCAGATGGCATTCAGATGACAGAGAAGAAAAATAAAACAGGTTATTTTAATGAATTTTAAAGACTATCAGTTATGCCAAAACTATATCCTCCTAATACTGCTTACTAACAAGACCCCAAATCTGACATTGTGCTACACAGCTAAACAAGTCCCAGAGGAAATTTCTGATCCTTTGGCCTTGCATTAAAATGTTGACTCCTTAGCAGATACTCGGCTTAGGCTAGTTGGAGAGAGCCACCAGCTGGAGCTTGTAGTGTACATGGTGAAATATTATCTTTTCTTTGTAAATCATAAGATAAAACTGTTCTAATTATATAATTCAGTCTCTAAGAAACTTTTATAATATTTTAAAAAGTGTTGTATGTGATATTACTGCCAACAAGCTTAATATTTAAGAAAATTAAAAACAAATTTTTATTACTGAAGAAATATTCACTTGTATTACACAGGTTTTTAATCATATGCTATGTGGATTGAAGTGTGCAATTCAGTTAAAATGAGGTTAATTCTGATTATTTAGCAATTTGATGTTTTATTTAAAATGTGCAAATATTTCCTCATTCACCACTTCACTTTGGTTTTGTATAATACAGAAACATAAAATTATTCTGTTCTTAAATGCTTATTAAAATACATGCCTAGCGAGTTTTAAGGAGCATATACTTATATATTAAAACATTCTCAAATAGTTCATTTTATTTATCCTAAACTACATGCTGACATTTTTAGAGACCCATAGTTTAAAATACATTAAATAGTTCTAAAAGATTAATTTAACAACATATACTGTTAACTTTTTAGAAGATAAAGCTTTTTCCTTGTATTCAAGGAAAACAATATATTTAAGTTGAATACAAATTAAATTAGTTAAACTGTTTTAAAAATAAATTTTGCAGAAATCACTAAAGATTTCTCATATGCTTGTATTTCCTTCACTCGGAATTTGAAAATTGGAAAATGACTACGAGGAGGAAGTTTTATTTTTCTCATGACATATTGATTATTAGGATGATATGTGATGAAATTATTAGATATGAGATTTGTGTTTACTTTGATGTATATGTGACTACAGAAAAACATGCAATATGTTAAGAAATTTAAGGTGTTTTCTTTCCACATTTTTTCAATTAACTCGTTTATGCAATTTTTCATTTATTATTTTTACACACTATCTTATCTCTTTATTTTATTTAAAGAATTTTTAAGACAGAGATAGTGATAAAATCATTGCTTACTGAAGCAAGTAGACATTGAATCCAGCTATGCACATTAGAAAGATGTTACACACTGCATACTTTTAATAATGATCATTTAGAAGATAATTTTAGCATCCACACAAGGGAAAAATGGATTTTTGATGAGTTCTTATATGACCATATGTGGTATTAGTCAGTGTGAGGTATTGCTAGCAAGCTCATTGCTTTCAAAAATCAAAGTTAAATGGTTCATCTATCATCAGAATTTGTGTCTGGGCGACTTGTCTGAACATCAGTATGATTTATGGTTTGAATTGGAGGAGTCAACCATGCATGTTTCTTAGTTTATCGTTTTATGCTGTCTTCAATTAAATGTCTATAAACACAGTGATGGCTTTATGACATTGTCCATCAATAAAGACTATCAGATTTTGCATGAGAATATGTAATTTTTAGAAAAATAATGACCTTTTGACTTCTATGTGCCCTGTTCCTATTATACACATATACATGTAGTCTCTCTTTACAGAAAATTTTATTACCTAATTTGTCATATAGAACGATTACTTATGTAATAAAATATTCTTAATTATTATTTAAGGCTTTTAAAAAACAATGATCAAATTATGATAATTGAAGCTGAAGTTATAGCTCTGTTTTGCACGCCATATCATAAATGCTTTTATGAGAATGCAAAAGAGCAGAAAAGAACGTATCTGAATATTTTCTTGCATGCTGATTCAATATTCGATTGTTTTATGGAATCAAAAGAGTTTAAACAGGTCTTTGCTAAGAGAAAATAATGTATATGATAAAATTAAATTAAATTATTCCACATAAAGGATGAATCCTAGAAAATCTCGTGTTTTCATTTTCTCTGGGACATTGAATAATGATACTTTCAGTCTTCATATTTATGAATGTGGTGTATAGAATTCACACTGGCAGCTTGTGGAGGTTGAATCATTTTCTGTGTAGCTCTGCCCTGATATTACTGTTGACAGCAATGCATTGTAAAAAAGAATTAGTATTCTAGTTCTTAAAGCTATGTTGAATATCTTTTCAGTGTATTTTCTAATAAAAACACAATGCAAAGGTTTTTATATAACAAATCATCTGCATGTAATTTAAAGACAGGGTAGCAGAAATGAGACAATTAAAGTAGGCTTAGATATAAATTTAAGCAAATACATTTCTGTGTGTACATAATGGTTGTGTATATGGTTTTCTTGTGGTATTGAACAAATTCTTTCTTCCCTCCATGTAACAAAAAGTTGTGCATATGTGGCAAGTAAGTCATACCACCAATCAATGTTTATCAAGGTTCACAAAATAGTATTGGGAGTGTACCAAGATCCATGTACAGCCATAGATTGAATCTCACATGTCATTATACATTTTGAAAAACACATTTTATTTCTCTGCTATAAATTAACAGCAGTTGAATCTATGCATAAATTGTCTGGATATTGAAACCAAAAATGACCTTTGACTTCAATTATCTAGATAATTCAAGCAAGTGAAAATTATGTATAGGAATGAATCTACTAGATATCATTCGAAATAGTCCAAAAACCTTGGCTAGTTCCAAGAAATATTTTACATGCTCTAAATTATGCATTATTGAAAAATATAAACAGTTTCAAAATTGCCATGGGCCATATGCAAGTATAGATATGAATATTTAAATGTTTTTTCATTATTACAATGAGATTGGCTTGCTACACAATGCAGTTATTTTCATCAGAGAGTCTAAATTAGTCTAAAGACATATTCTAGAAAACAAAGGTCTAGGAGATATCTAAAGTTTAGAATTCTATTTTGATTGTATTTCCAGGAAAATGTTATCAAAAATAAAGACTTCTTAAGAGATGATTTGTAATTAAAGACATTTCCTAGCATGAGCTTTAGGTTTTCAATTCAATGTTTTCCCACAATATGGTCTGTAGATGTATTCTCTGAGATTGTTTTGAAAGAATATTTTTATTTTGCATTTTTGTTTTACTAATAACTAATATAAGAACCACTTGTAAATATAAATTATGATTTTTCAGAAAACCTAATTGAAAGTTATTCTTGAAAATATTTTGTTTTTTGATCACTGTTTCTCAGACTTGATCCTGAAAAATCTTTCAGAGATGGAATATTTTTCTACTTTAAAAGAGGAAATTAAATCTTTTACTTAAAAAACAGTGGGCTGTTTATTCCTTTTAAGAGATCATTTTAAAATATGTCTAATTTGAAGTATAAGTAAGCATGGAAGTAAGCATTTAAAATAGTCACTATCTTCTTAATCAGTGAATTTTCCAACTATCTAAGTTTCTCTTTGATGTTGTATTTTGAAAGAAATGTTTGTTATGATTATGGAAAATAAACTGTTGGCAGTTGTGGACCATCCTATCAAATGTTCTCTTTTTCATTCTTAAGATAGTATTTGTTTTTCTAATAATACAGATTCAGTACCGAACAGTTGAAAGGCTTTAAAGTATAGAAATAAATTTTTAAATTACCTTAAACCATCATTGGTGTGTGTGTGTGTGTCTGTGTGTGGTGTGAACACCTGATTTGGCTGTTGAAGAAGTGAAGTAGTCACAATTTGGAATGGCATTTAGTTTTGAGTAGAGTAGCTATTTAAAGATTAACTTTTAACATAATTTCTAAGGGAAGGGTGACATTTTTTATATGTGTGAATACGTAGACTTGGATAAAATAGATACTCTTGAAAGGCTGACTTTTTCATCCACTCATGATCTGAAATTTAATGTTCATATGACATTCATAATAAATTCATTTATTCTATTAGAAATTTAAATAAATGCATAAATCAATGATAAAAATGTCTAGTATTAATTTATATATTGTGCATTCTTACTTTTGAGAGTTAGTGAACTGCTAAAAATGTGAGCCAGATTAAAGTTATTTTAAAAATAGGATGGATATTAAAAATAATGGTGTTTTTATTATTTCATAAGGAGATCTACTCTCCCACTAAAAGCATCCTGAGAGAACCGGGGGTTAGTACGGTTTTGGGGGACTTTTTTTTTTTTGTTCCTTTTCTGTGTGTATGAGAAGTCTTGGAAAATAGGCCTGTAATGTGTCTGCTCAGCTATATTGATCTCTTTATTAAACTCAGTTGTTTCTCCAACTTGCCTCCAGTCTCTTCATGACTTTTATATCAAGCACAGAATTTAAATGTGCGTTTCTGTGTTGAAATTTTAATATGCAATGATACTGTAGTTGATTCAGCCATAGGGAATGCATAAAACAACATGAAAATTATATGATCACAGAGGCAGAACCAAACCCTTAGGAGAGACAATTGTTTTAGAAAGGTTAGCCATGTTCTTTCATTTTTAGCTTCAGATTCATAACATGCAAAGTTTCTCTGTTGTTTCTCAGGGGAAAAAAGGTGTTTTTTTATGGTGTAATTTTAACATTGTATTTTCTTTAGTTTAAAAAAATGTCAGTTCTGTTCTCCTTGGTTCTTGGTAGATTTGGGTGAAATAAAAAAGATTCATTTTATTATAGTTGTATCTACATTGTTTTGTCAATGGGCACTCTCCTTTTGGTCATTTATTTTCAAGAAAAAAGTATGGGCATTTTCAAAATTATACTGTACTTATAGTAAGAAAATATTTGGAAATAAGCACAGATGAAGGATTCTGTGTAGTTTGTGAGGAGTATGTCTTTAAATGTTTTAGCTCATGATATCTGGTAGGAGGGTACATAGTTGTGATTTGATTGGCTGCATTTAAATAATGGATGTATTCCCATACACTCTTGTTTATTGAAGATGCAATAAATGATGAATATAAGAAAATAAATAGAAAAAGAACAGTCAGACATAATTATTATTCATGGTCCTACACTGTCATCTCTGCCTTATGGGTTAAGGGACCTGTTAGCTATGGACCGCGTCTGCTGCCTCCAGGTATGACCAGTATTACATGATGAGAGTGAGAGTGCTAGTGATTTCTGTACTTGTATACCTATCTCTCTTTATAGGTCCACTGAATTTTAAAAGTGAGCAAAATATGATGGTATGTTTGGCAATTTCCATGATGCTTGTGGAGATTCTTCTGCTCTGATCTAGTTCCTATATTGTTTTTGATTCTGTTACCCATTTTCAATCAGAGCTCCACATCTGTACTTTGTCCCAAATGCTTGTACTTTTTTATTTTTACCTTGTTCTTCTTTGTAGATTTTCTCTACAATTCAATTAAACAGTGTCACAGATTATTTCACTTTGATTAAGTATCTCTGCCCTACTTAGATTTTCAGGACCTAATCCTTCCCTGGCATAGTCCAGATTTGGATAATATTACGAGTTAAAATAAGTATGGAAAGAATGCTTTTTAAAAATCAATTATTCTCTTGACCTATATGGATCTATAGATCTTTGTTTGTTAAAGACACATATGGATTTCTCTGTTGAGGTGAACAGTTGTCTAACTTTTACTAGACTATAATTTTCATATAGGCAGGGATTTCCGTCAACTTGTTTTCTGATGTATCCCAAGCATCTAGAATAGTCTCTGGCTTATATATTAGACACTCAATAAATATTTATCAAATAAATCAGTGTTGTATTAAGCACACATCTGTTCATAATTTTCTGCATATATTTTATCTCTATGTAAATTGAGAAGAGTACATACAGGGAACTGTGAATAAACCAGACAGTTTTGAAAAAAAAAAACAACCAAGTGTATAAAAACAGCAAATGTATAAAAGATCTAACATACCAGTCCCTCTAGTCCAAAGTCATAACCAAATAGAAACATGATCCAACAGTATTTGGATCAGATGGTGGATTAACCAAGAGTTCTGAGCAAGACTAATTGCATGGACTTAACCCTTCATTTCTTAAAAGAGGAAAGGAATGGAAGACTTATTTGTTACAATAGAATGTTAATAAGAAATTATAAACACTAAATAAAGGCATCCTATTCCTTATTTTCACCTTCTGGAGTTGGAAGAGAAGAAAGGGTATGAAGACAGGCAAAGGATAGCTAAAAGGTAAACACTATATTTCTAAATTACTATACTTCATGTATCCTGGACTCAGTGTGTGAACCTAGAGGTTGCAATTGGAGATAACATAAAAGTAGTTCTTACTACATTGACTAAATGCTTGGGAAGATGGCAAACTGCGTGTGGAATGACTAAGAATATACTGGTTGGTTTTAATTTAATGCCACTTATTTAAGGATTTAAAGATGTGTACAATTGGTTCTTGATTACCAAACAAAGAATGGGTCTCAGAAGCTAATGGGCCCAGGAAATGCCTTGCAAAATAGAGTAGTGGGAGGCCCGCATGATTTATGTATACATTATCTCTTCTAATATGCACAACCCAGAAAAATAGCTATTATTAATTTCATAATATAGGCGGTAAAACTGAAGTCTAGAGGCAATGTAACAACTCTTAAAACAAACAACTGGCAAATGATGGAACTACTCTCAATCATAAGATCTTCGAATACTTTCAGTCTTTTCTTCCTTTTTCTTTCCTTAAAAACACATTCAGATATCAGTTCAATAACAAGAGATAAAATCAAGTGAGAAGATGTCATGCTACAACGTTTCTCTTTAGTGTACTTATTAAAATACTTTCTTTGTTTTGAAGTTCCTACACCTATCTATAGATTTATCTTCCAGGTCTCTTTAATTTGAAAATAAATAAGCTGGGATGCCTGGATGGCTCAGCAGTTAAGCTTAGGGCCAAATCCTGAGGCTTGGGGATCCAGTCCCACATCTGGCTCCCTGAGGGGAGCCTGCTTCTCCCTCTATGTCTCTGCCTCTCTCTCTCTCATAAATAAATAAATAAATAAATAAATAAATAAATAAATAAAAACTTTAAGAAAATAAAAGTAAATGAGCTATTTTGTGCATTTAGGATAATAATTAGAAAATATACTATTATTTTTTTGGAATTGAGGACAAAGAAAGATTAGTTATTGCAAATTAAGTAGGGTAATAGTTGACACTTACTACAGCTAAGTCTATAGCTTCTTACATTTTAGACATGTGCCACTTTTCTTCATAAAATTAATTTTTGTGGAGAAATACAAATGTAAAAGAAATCCCTTATTTTTCATGTCTTTTGAAATCCAAAGCAGTTTGTTTATAATCATGAATAAGAACCCTAAATAGTCCTCTTTATGTAAAGTATTTATATCATATGAATGTGTTTACTTTCACAGGTTTTAGTAAATTACAGTTTTCACATTAAAAACATCTTTATATTCTCCAATTCATTCATTCAAACTAGTTCATATCTACTATAGGCCAAGCAGTATTCAGGGTTCTGATAACGTAGTGGTGAATTAAATAGAAAAAGCTATACCCTAAGGTATTTACGTTCTAGTGAGGGCAAAAAGACAATAGCAAAATAAATCAGTAAAATATATTTTATGGTAAATAGTGGTAAGTACATGAAGAATAAGCTAAAGGGGATCAACAGTGTTTTATTTCTATTATGAAATTATAATAGTGCTTAAAGCCCAGTGACTTTTTTTATTGCTTGTGATTTTTCAAATTATCAATTAGACTATCATGCTACTTACCTTTTATTTGTCCCTCCATAATTCTTTGAATTCCCTTCATTCTTACCTGAAAGACATTGACCAGATGAGTTCGCATAAAACCTCCTTTTGCCTTCAGGTTCCTGGTAGAGTTCAACCAACAGAAAGTGTCTACAGAAGATTGGAGTCTGAGAGAAGAGTGAGGTTAGGGTATTTATTCCCTCTGATAGTTTCCTGAGGTTGGTTGTGCTTCTTTGCTAAAGGTCACAGTTTCTGTCAAGTGTCCTTCTCTGTACAACCACGCTCTTGAGGTTCTGGTAAGCACACCTTCCCTTACAGCTGCAAACTTAGACAGGGCTTCCTTTCTCTTGTTACCAACAAGTTACCGTGTTGATTTCTTTTTGTCCCAGGCATTTCCTTGTAAATGGCCTCATAACTATACTAAACTTTCCTTGCATTACCCACTGGGAATATGACATCTATTTCCTTTTTTTTTTTTTTAAAGATTTCATTTATTTATTCATAGAGACACACACAGAGAGAGAGGCAGAGACATAGGCAGAGGGAGAAGCAGGTTCCATGCAGGGAGCCCGACGTGGGACTTGATCCCGGGTCTCCAGGATCACACCCCGGGCTGCAAGCGGTGCTAAACCGCTAAGCCACCAGGGTTGCCCATGACATCTATTTCCTATCAGGATTCTGGCTAATACAAATATGTAGAACATACTAATTGGTTATGTAATTGATGGAATCAGGTCAAGTATCCTCAGATTTTGGATTTATATAGAGAAATCAACTTTAATTAGTGCATAGGTAAACACACATTGTAGGATTATCCTCAGATTTTGGATTTATATAGAGAAATCAACTTTACTTAGTTCATAGGTAAACACACATTGTAGGATTAAAATGCTTTCATATCTTCTCAAGAATTCTGCCTATGTAATGTGATTTGTGAGTTTATGTTTAAATCAGTGAATTTTTATGATTTATATGCCTCTGCTAAACATACTGACTTCATTATATATTTGTGATACAATACTGGAATGTGTATTTACCTGTACTTTTAAAATTTATTTAAAAATTATTTTATCAAGGAGAGTGAGGAATGTGGATAGTAAGTAGGTGATATTGAGGGTGGAAGGTAGCTAAGGGCACAAACTATGCTACATTTAACAATGGAAAAACTGTATACTAATCTTTAGTGTGAACATTTAACATGTCATATAGTGATGTATAAAATATTTATAAATATTTGTGTATTTAAAATAAGAGTAATGGTTCTTAATAAGTAGGGAACATGACTAACTCATTAGAGGTAGAGATATTCACTTAGACAAAATACAAGTAAACTTATCAGGCAATTGATTTTCATACAATGAATAAATGGCTTATGCAAAATTGAGAATGTATTCTACTAAGATTATGCAATAAGAGCAAGATATGAGATCCTTTGCATTATTTAGGTTTTTATTTATTTTTTATTTTTTATTTTTTTATTATTATTATTTTTTTTTATTTAGGTTTTTAATGAGCATGAGATGAAATTATACAATCCTATAAATGGTATTTTTTTCAACTTTAGAGTTCTGGGAAAAAGTTAATTTAAAACATCCCTATTAAGCACAGAGGACCATGAAACCCACTTAAAACATATCTGAAAAGCTTCAGAAAGTAAGTGGGAATGGGGGATATTCTGTAAGTGGGAAACACCACATGTTTGTGCTCTGGGCCATGTAGGTAAAAGAAAAGAGTTAGAAAGTGAGTGAGACAGGTTGAGAAAAGTATTGTGCTATGTGACCTTAAAACTAAGAGTCAAATCTGAACCCTGACATAGCCTATAAGTTATTCTTACAAACTCTTCCTTTTTTAAATTCATGACTGGAAAGGATCTGACACTCTCTGATAATAGCAAAATGATAAAGCCTTAGGCTAACCAAGCACATGTTACTGGCTAATGTTTCATATGTAGTTTCCTCTTAATTAATAAAAAAAGCTTTCTGTTTCACATGAGCAGAATGAATATATTATTGGGAATGTCATATATAATATTGAGAATAGTGAGAATTTACAAATATGCCATAATGTCTTTATTGAAGAGCCCATTGAAAGTATGACAATGGTTTCTTCCATCATGAACTTATACATGAACTTATACATGTTAGTATCAGTGATAGTACTTCTTACTATTTTAATGTAGGAGTATGTAGGAATTATTTAAAGGACTTTTTTTTTAAAGATTTTATTTATTTTTCATGAGAGAAACAGAGAGAGGTAGAGACATAGCAGAGGGAAAAGAAGGCTCCCTGTGAGGAGCCTGATATGGGATTTGATCCCACCCTGAGCCAAAGGAATAAGCTCAACTGCTAAGCCACCCAGGTATCCCCAAGAGCTGGTTCTTTGGAAAAAGTCAATAAAATTTATAAACCATTAACCAGGCTTATCAAGAAAAAAAAATAGAAAAAAACCAAATAAATAAAATCACAAAAGCGAGCAGAAATAACAACCAACACCACAAAAATACAAATAGTTATAAGAGGATCTTATGAAAAGCCATATGCCAACGCATTGAACAACCTTGAAGAAATGGATAAACTCCTAGAAACCTATAACCTAACAGGAGGAAGAAATGGAAAATTTAACAGATCAATTATCAGCAAAGAAATTGATTCAGTAATTAAAAAAAAACAAAAACAAAAACCCAAAAACTCTCAACAAACAGAAGTCCTGGGCCAGATTGCTTCAAAGGCAAATTCTACCAAATATTTAAAGAAGAGTTAATACCTATTCTTCTTAAACTATTCTAAAAAAATAGAAGAAGAATGAAAATTTCCAAATTCATTCTATGAGCCAGCAGTACCCTGACACCAAAACCAGATAAAAGCACCACAAAAAAAAGGCCAATATCTCTGATGAATATAAATGCAAAAAATATTCACCAAATACTAGGAAACTAACAATACAATAAAAAATCATTCACTACAATCAAGTGGTATTTATTTCTGGGTTGTGAGGGTGGTTCAATATTTACAAATCAATCAACATGATACATCATAGCAATAAGAGAAAGGTAAGAATCATACAATCATTAGGATAGACACAGAAAAAAAAAGCATCTGATAAAGTACAACATCTATTTATGATAAAAAAAAAAACCCTCAACGAAGTACGTTTATAGGGAACATACCTCGACATCATAAAGGCCATGTGTGAAAAACCCAGAACTAACATCATCCTTAATGGGAATAAACTGAGAAACTTTCCTTTAAGGTCAAGAACAAGACAAGGATATCTACTCTCACTACTTTTAGTCAACATAGTACTGGAAGTCCTAGCCATAGCAATCAGAGCACAAAAAGAAATAAAAGAAGGTAAGGATGAAGTAAAACTTTCATTATTCATAAATGACAATGCTACATATAGAAAACCTGAAAGACCCCACTAAAAAACTGCTAGAACTGATAAACAAATTCAATAAGGTCACAGGACACAAAATAAATCCACAGAAATCTGATACATTTCTATACACTAATAATGAAGCAGCAGAAAGAGAAATTAAGGAAGCATTCCTATTTACAATGGCACCAAAACCAAACCTAGGATTACATAACCAAAGAGGAGAAAGATCTGTACTCTGAAAAATATAAAACATTGATGAAAGAAATTTAGGATGACACAAAGAAATGGAAAGATGTTCCATGCTCATGCACCAGAAGAACAATAATTGTTAAAATGTCCATATACCCAAAGCAATGCACACATTTAATGCAACCCCAAACAAAATGCCAACATTTTTCTCACAGCTGGAACAAACAATCCTAAAATTTGTATGGAACCACAAAAGACTCAAATAGACAAAGTTATCCTGCAAAGGAAAAGTAAAGCTGGAGGAATCATAATTCAAGACTTCAAATTATGTTACAAAGCTGTAGTGATCAAAACAGTATGGCACTAGCCAAAAACACACATAAATTAATGGAAAACCCAGAAATGAACCACACAACTATATGGTCAACTAATCTTCAACAAAACAGGAAACACTATCCAATGGGAAAAAGACAATCTCTTCAATAAATGGTGGTGGGAAAACAGGACAGCAACACGCAAAAGAATGAAACTGGACTTTTTTCTTATACCACACAAAAATAAATTCAAAATGGATGAAAGACCCAATGTGAGAAAAGAAACCATCAAAATCCTTGAAGAGATCACAGGTAGCAACTTCTTTGACATTGACCATAGTAACTTCTTACTAGATACGTCTCCTGAGGTGAGGGAAATAGAAACAAACAAACAAACAAACAAACAAACAAAAAAAAAAGGAAAACAAAACAAAAATGAGCTATTGAGACCTCATCAAAATAAAAACCTTCTGCACTACAAAGTAAACAATCAACAAAACTAAAGGGAATCTGACAGAATGTGAGAAGATATTTACAAAGGGCAATTCTGCTAAAGAGTTTGTATCTAAAATAAATAAAGAACTTATCAAACTCAATACCCAAAAAACAAATAATCCACTTAAAAATGGACAGAAGACATGAATAGACATTTCTCCAAGAAGACATCCAGATGGCCAAAAGACACATGAAAAGATGCTCATCATCAGTCATCATCAGGAAAATACAAATTGAAGACAATGAGCTATTGCCTCACACCTGTCATAATGGCTAAAATGAACAACACAGAAAAAAAAACAGGTGTCAGTGAGGATGCAGAGAAAGAGGAACCTCCTTACACTGTTGGGAGTGCAAATTGGTATAGGCACTGTGGAAAAACAGTATGGAGTTTCCTCAAAAAGTTAAAAATAGAGCTACCCTATGATACAGTAAATGCACTACTAAATTTTTAGCCAAAGGATACAAAAATACTGATTTAAAGGGATACATGTGCCCCAGTGTTAATAGTAGAACTATCAACAATAGTAAAATTATGGAAAGAACCCAAATGCCCATCAACCTGATGGCTGGATGAAGAAGGTGTGTGTGTGTGTGTGTGTGTGTGTGTGTGTGTAATTGAGTATAACTCAGCCATGGAAAAGAATGAAATCTTGCCATTTTGCAATGACATGGATAGAGCTAGAGTGTACTATGCTAAGAAAATCAGTCAGAGAAGGACAAATACCATATAATTTCACTCCTATGTGGAATTTAAGAAACAAAACAAAAGAACATCTAGGGAATAAAAAGAGAGAGGAAAACCAAGAAACAGACTGTTCACTACAGAGATCAAATTTATGGTTATAGAGGGGAGGTGCATGTGGGGGGGTTAAATCGGTGATGGGTATTAAGAAGGGCACTTGTGATGAGCACCAGGTATTATATGTAAATGATGAATCACTAAATTCTACAGCTGAAACTAATATTACATTGTTTGTTAGCTAAGTGAAATTTAAATAAAATCATGAAGAAAAATAACAAACAAAACTCCAATATATGGACTCCTGTTAAAATGCTAGAAATAAAAATGCTGTTAGAGATACTGAAAGATAAAAGAATATGATTTCCTTTTTTCTGAAGAAAAAAGCTAATTTGAGAGGGCTTTCTCTGGCCTTGAAAAATGGTACAATTTGAGCATAAAAATAAAAATAACTGCAGCTTATTGAAAGAAAAATATTAAAATCCATGCCATAATTTAAGTAATTTAAGTAATCCTCATTCATTACTCTTGGAGATTCTTAGGCAATTAACTTATTATTCTGAATACTAGTAAATAAAAAGAGAATAAAATATTTTTTCTTCCTATAACATAGTACCTGAAAAAAATCAAATTATTGACAATGGAAAATATTTAATAAAAGTATGTTAGCTGAGAAATGAAGAAAAAGCATAGGATATGACCATTTTATAATCCCTAATAAAACGATGGAATTAGATAATGATCATCAATGGCTGAGAAAATTCTTAACTGAAAAACTGATGGGAATCTTTAAACTTAGACAAAATGATCAATATTAACATAAAATAAAAAGAAACAGCAAGCCCTTATTGTTAATCATAGAAGTATTCGAGTATAATAGAATAGGAAGTACTTGCTACCGTCTGTAAAATATTCTGTAAATAAATAAGTAATTAAATAAACTAATAGCCTCTAGATCCAATTGCCATTAAAAGAAGTTACAGAGCTCAGAGAAAAATGTTAACATCTCAGGGATGCAATTAGCAAAATCTAGAATGTGGCAAATTTTGTAGGACAGTTTTCTATTATTCTATATTGGCCAGAAGTGGAATCCAACCATTATGTAATGACTTTTGGATTTTGGGAATAAATTAGTCATATGAAAGGAAAGGAATCAAGGAAGTAAGATTTACTATGCTCCTTAACACTCAATGTTTACTAGTCGCACTCAAATATTTGTAATTGTTTGTCGAAGAGCTCCCTTCTAGATTATAAATGCCACAAGGATAGGAACATGTTATCTTGTTAATAGCTCTATCTCCAGTACCAAAGTCTATGGGACTGTTATTAAATTTTGTCAACTAAAACCACAAAACAAAATAAGACCTGAAGGAATGACTGTATGGAGAGAAATGCTGTGTGTCCAGCAGAAACTGGGAAATTATCTCCTAAATAAGCTAAAGGAATACTTTGTCAGCACCACAGTTGCCTTCTTATAACATAGGACAACCTTCTATTATTAATATTATATATTCCCCTACAGCCCTGAGAAGGTGGTTATTAGCTAACACCACACTCCCAAATACAACACTATGTGAGCCAAGCTTGATGAAACATTTTCCACTACAATATTATAGAATAAAAAGCCTTTATTCATGTATATATTTTATCATTTATCTTCAGTTACCTTCTCTTCCATGCTACTAATCAGGAGACCTATTTATACTTGATTTTTCACTAATGTCAGAATTTGCCACATTTAAAAAATACCGTCCATTTGTTAATATTTCCCTTGCCTATCTCTTCCCAGATTGGTAAACTGTTACTGAAAGCTTAAAAGTTAATTCATACACCACCTTTGCTGTGGCTCTGGTCTTACCAAACCACACCAGTATGAACTAATCTATCTATTCTCCATAAAATTTTATTCAAACCTCCTCGACTGTAGTACTGTTCTCATTTGTATCATAATAATTTATTTACATATTAGCTATAATGAGAACTATATGCGTTACTCTTAAACACATTTTAATCCAGAATGCACAGGGCAATAATAAAATTTTAATAAATGACTGATCATGAAAGATAGGAGAGACATTACTAAAACCTAACTTTTTAATAGAAATGTTATACCTATAAGTGGTATCGATTTCACCAGGCTATTTGATAATGTCTCTAATGTTTGGTGGGTACAAGATTGAAATATATAAGCTAGATATTTTTCAAATGAAAGAAATGGACGTATTTGCAATAAAAAACAATTGTGATAAAGATAGACACAAGTGGAAGATGTGCATTTATGTGCATCATATGGATGCACATTATGTGGATCATAAAGATGTTCATATATATATATATATATATATATATATATATGAACTCTCATGTCTGAGGTTCTTAGTATGGTAATAAAGAAAATTTCAGAAATTTCGATAATTTTTTTCAGTCTTGCTCTTGTGGACATTATGTGATTTGGGGAGGTTAGTAAATTGTGTTTGCTAGAATATTGCATCAGTTTGAGTCTAATTGAGAGAGAGAGAAACCACGTAGTAATTTGAACAAGGAAAGCTTAGTATAGAAAATTATTAAATAACAAGGGATTGAAATAAAGAATGATTGGCTAGCAAGAATCAACAAGAACTCTAAAGAATGTAGCAATATCAGATATAAATAATGTAATAGGAGATTATACACACATTAGTTTGCTAGAGCTTGTCTAGGTGGCTTACACAACAAATGTTTTTTTCCTCATGGTTCCAGAGGCTGGACCATTGAGATCAAGGTGTCGGCAGGTCTGGCTTCTCCCAAGGCCACTCTCTTTGGCTTACAGATGATTGGCTTCTCCCTATGTCCTCACATGGTCTTCCTTCTGTGTGTATGCATCCCTTGTGTCTCTGTGTCCACATTTTTCTTGTTATGAGGACACCAGTCAGATACTACTGAGGCCCTGAAGGCTTCATTTTAACTTTACCCCCGTAAAGGCACTATCTCCAAATACAGTCACATTCTGGGGTACTGTAGGTTAGGACTTCAACATATGAATTTTGAGGAGATGCAATGCAGTTCAGGGCATAAGAATACAATAACATTATACTCTACTACACTACACTAGTAGGTTACGGTACATGACACTACTACAGTAAAGTACAATACTACAGTGCACTATGCTACTATACCAGACTATTATACACAAAACTATACAATACTACACTATACTGTAGTATACTACACCACTATACTATCCTATAACTATCCTATACGATGCTTTAGTAAATACATACAAGCTGTTATCCCTGGGGCTGAGACAAAACACTCCAATAAATACCATTATCTCCTCAAGGCTGAAATCCAGATCTTATGGAGACAGCCTGACTCTAGTCCCCTGGGGAGCAAGAAGTTACTGTGGTGCCCTGCCAGTGGTGGAATTTGCCAGTGGTTGACCTTTGGAACTGCTGGAAATCAGCCTCCTGGGTCGTTGCAGAAAACTGTGAACAGGAGGGATTTCACCAGAAGCAGTAGGCCATAAAACCACCTAAAGGGCCTGTAGGGGAAAGCCGCTGGCCACGAGATGCTTCTGGCAGCCAGGACCCGCAGAAGCTTAGTGCTGGAGAAGCTAGGACTGCAGGAGCCAGCCAAGTGGACACAATGAAATCAAGAAGCAAAACCCTTTCCTCTCTAGATGGAAAGTGATGAAACGTCAGTGCCAGCTGGCAAAGGAAAACATATTTAAAGGGCCCACATCCATTTCCACAGTTAAAAAGTGTGAATGCAATACAGTGCTCCATAACTGGCACAGACACAGTTCAAATGAGTTTAGAAAAGAGCAATGAGGGTGACGATCAGCGAATTGGTGTGTCACGTGGAGAAAGAGGACAAAGAAGGGTGGAGGAAGGCTTCTACCTGCGAGAGAAAAATTTAAGGAATAAAAATGTACTTGTTGCCATACCATTTAAAATAAAATGGTTGATTCCTTATTCTAACATTTGCTGATAAAAATATCTCTAAGCAATTATTAGAAAAAAATCTTTTGCCAGAAAATCCATCTATTATCTACCTATTTGTTTATATATGTCTGTCAATCATCTATCATTTCTATATCTATTATTTATCTATTCATCCATCATCCATCATCTATAGTGAATTCATATATATATATGAATTATATATATATGATATATATATATATAGTGAAAGTATCATGCAGTGGTTAATGTTCAGCATTGGTTTGTAAGAAATACAGTTTTTATTTTTTTAAGATTTATTTGAGAGAGAGAGCACGCAACCTGGGGGAAGAGGCAGAAGGAGAGGAAGAAGCAGGCTCCCCACTGAGCAAGGAGCCCAACGTGGGGCTCTATTCCAGGATCCCAGCCGGGATCATTACCTGAGTTGAAGGCAGATGCGTAGCTGACTGAGCCACCCAGGCACCCAGAAATGCAGTTTTTAATTTGCTGACTACTTGACAAAGTAGTGTGAAGAAAGGGAGAAACTGATAGAATTAATTTTTCTTTGATACTCAAATAGCTTTGTAATGAAAAAATTTATTTCATTTTTTTTCAAAATTTCTTTCAATTAAAATAATGTTTTTAGCTCCTGCTTATTTGTTTTGTCATGCCTACATGTATATATCTTTTTATTTATATGTATGTATACATACATATATATATTTACTTCAGAAGATTTGATAGCATACTTAATAACTACTATGTACATACTTCTTAAATTGCGGTCCATGTATGTCTTTGGTCTAGGATACCCATTGATGATATTTTCTATGATTTTTTTTCTTTCATTTTGTTCTTTCATGTATATAATATCTATATACATAGTTAAAAGTATAAGCACATTCTGGATCAGTTGGATACTACTTTAATAGCAGGATACTCTCTTATTAAGTACTCAAAAACTCAGGCAGAGAAATAATCTCATTGTAATAATTAGCTTTACTACAATAGCCAATGGTTAAGTAAAAAGAGCTATTGCAAGTTAATGTATAAATGATGATAAATGAAAAAAAAAAAGCTGTGATGATGTGCAAATGAACAAAGTGTCTTTTTCTTTCTTTACTTTTTCTCATAGTTTGACTAGATAATAGTGGTAGGAGTATGTGATGATTGATTTTATGTGTCAACTTGACTAGGCCACAAGGTGCCCAAACATTTGATCTGTCTTTATTCTGGTTGCATCTGAAAGTGTTTCTGGGTGAGATTAACATTTTAATCAGTAGATTGTGTAATCAGATTGCACTCCTTGGTGTGGGTGGGCTTCATCCAATCTACTGCAGGCCTGAATAGAACACAAATGCTAAGTAAGAAGGAAATTCCACCTGCCTGATAGCTTCAGCTGGGATATTGGTTTTCTTGCTTTTGAACTCAAACTAAAATATTGGCTCCTCATGGGTCTCTTTCCTTCTAGCTTTTTGACTTGAACTAACACTATCAGCACTCCCTCAGTCGTGGACTAGAACTACATAATCAGCTCTCCTGGTTCTCCAGTTTGCTGACTGTACATTTTGGGACTTCTCTGTGTCCATAACTGCATATGCCAATTCCTTATAATACATCTATGTCTTTATCTTTCTGTATCATATAATCTTCTATTGGTTCTGTTTCTCTGGGGAACCCTGACTAATACAGATGTATATATAATCATACTGTGTAGGGATATTTAATTTCTGCCAAACAACATCATTTGCAATATTACATTTGTTTTAACGTATATGATACTGATTTTATAGTTTTGTTTGTACTTATTTATCATTTTTTAAAAAAAGATTTTGTTTATTTATTTGACAGTGAAAGAGCACAAGCAGGGGGAATGACAAGAAGAGGGAGAGGGAGAAGCAGGCTCCCACTGAGCAAGAAGCCCAATGTGGGGCTTAATCCCAGGACCCTGGGATCATGACCTGAGCTGAAGGCTGATGCTTAACTGACTGAGCCACCTAGGCACCCCAGTTTTGGTTGTATTTAAAATGAAAAGGTATTTTAACTTTATAGTTGCTTAAGACCTAAATACATAGGAAATCTGTGACCTCTCATTTCTATCTTATTTTTTTAAAAAGAAAGGGTTAACACTTTCAACTCAAATATTGTCCTTGTCACTTTTGCTTTCAAAAGGCAAAAGCTTTAATGACTAGTATGCTTTCTCTATCTTTCCACTGTAGTTAAAAATACAGTTTTCATATCTGTCAAGGTCATTTATATTTAATTAGCTGTTGTGCATGTTGACATGTTTGAAGATGTATTGGGGAATATGTATATGTATTTTGAGAGAATATATGGCCAATATATCCTGTTCTAAGAATATAACTATTATAGGAGCTCAGCACACTGCATCTCATTTAATATTAACATCCACCTATAAATTAGGGTGTGCTACTATATCTAACTTACAGAGGAAAAGAAAGAAGTGTGTGGGAAGAAGAGATATCCAATTGCCTTAGGTTGTAGAGATCAGAGAAAGAAGTCATTTCTAAGTTGAGTGTGCAACGTAAGGTAGCAATTTTTCATGGGAAAGAATATGTAAAAGTTAACACATAGAGAAGGAGTAACATGAGAAAAGACAAGAGTGCAGGAAGAAGAATATCATATTGGCAAACTGTAATTATTTTGGCACACATGGAACAAACTTTGTTCACAGTGACCAGAACTTAAAGATTGGGACTTTTAAAAACTAGAGATGATACTAACAGCAGGCTTTTGAGCATGTAAAAACCATCCATTAAACATGTCACGTTAGAAAAGGAAAAGCAAAGCTTGAGAAAAACTCACTGGTGTAGAGTAGAAGAATAAGAAAATCATTTAGACAATTTCACCGGCAATTAATATAGCTCTTATGCCTTCTTACAAGGATCATATCTTAGAATCTATGCCAGCTGCATATAGTTGAATAACAAACTATGCCAAAATACAGTGGTTTAAAACATTAATTTTATTATGTTTTATGATACTGTGAGTCAGGAATTCAGGCAGGCATCAACTGGGAAATTCTTTTATTTCCTGTGACATCATGAATGTTATTGTGTAGGATCCAACTGATGGATAAGCTCATCTGGAGGCTCCAAGATGGCTTCACTCCTTTGTCTTTTGCCTTGGCAATAATGACTGGAAAAGTAGACTCTGCTGAGTCTGGAAGCACCTGCATGTGGCCTCTCCATCATGAGTGTTTCAGAGTAATCTGGTATTCTGGCTTCCTCTCAAGAGTCTCAGAAAGAGTATACCAAGTCTGAGAATGTCACTTTCATCACATTGCATTGGTTTAGCATGTCATTAAATTCAGCTTAGATTCAAGGGAAAAAGAATTTGATGTTCACTTTCAATGGAAGGGGTAACAACTTGTAGTGATCTCAAATCTATTATAGCTGCTATTCTCATTATTGGCTTTGTATATGTATTAACATATGTGATTTCATTTTCATTACTTTGAAAGTGGCATGCTTATAAAATAAAAGTTTGAGAATGAAGAGGGTATTAAAAAGTATACAATTTAATATATACCTGAAAATACTTTGATTCTGTAATTTTTAAAAATATGGAGTTCAAAGAAATTAAATGGCACAGCATTTGCACTTGAGCTTCATACGGTTCAGTGAGGTGTGTGCATGTCTGTGTATATACTATAGATATATGATGCAATCATATAGTAATCAGTGCAAGCACATCGTAATTTTCTCAGCCAGTGAAACAAACATTGCTCATGTTAAAATTTTGTTAATATGTTTTTTTTGTTAATATGTTTTTAGGAGTAAAGAGAAGAAGAGGGCACCTTTGTGGCTCAAGGGAATTAGTGTCCAATTCTTGATTTTGGCTAAGGTTATGATTTCAGGATCCTAGGATCCATACTTGTATCAGGCTCCATGCTCAGTAGGGAGTCTGCTTAAAGGATTCTCTCTCTCCTTCTCCCTCTGCCTCTCCCCACATTCACACAAGCACACACTCTCTCAAATAAATAAATAAATCTTCTTTAAAAAGAGTAAAGAAAATTTATCAATATAACTAACATTTTTAAAGTGTTTCATTTTTGGGATCCCTGGGTGGCGCAGCGGTTTGGCGCCTGCCTTTGGCCCAGGGCGCGATCCTGGAGACCCGGGATCGAATCCCACGTCAGGCTCCCGGTGCATGGAGCCTGCTTCTCCCTCTGCCTGTGTCTCTGCCTCATTCTCTCTCTCTCTCTCTGTGACTATCACAAATAAATAAAAATTAAAAAAAAAAAACTCTTTAAAGTGTTTCATTTTTAATCGTGTATCTTAAATTATGTTGGCATACCCTGAGGCTCAACATCATGAACTACAACTGAAATGAAGTTAAGAAGTAAAAGGAGTACGTGAGAATACTATAGCTATAGAATGGACTGTGTAAGTTATTTCCCTGGTTGACACGCATTTAGTATGTCTCATTTTAAATACTGTTATATTGACAAATCTGGAAAATTTTGTTGGAAAAGATATTAATTTAAAAAATTAATTAAAAATGGGAAGTTCGGGCAGCCCCGGTGGTGCAGCGGTTTGGCGCCGCCTGCAGCCTGGGGTGTGATCCTGGAGACCCGGGATCGAGTCCCGCATCGGGCTCCCTGCATGGAGCCTGCTTCTCCCTCTCCCTCTGCCTGTATGTCTCAATCTGTCTATAAATAAATAAAATCTTTAAAAAAAATGGGAAGTTCTATCTAATTATATATAAATATACAAAACTATAAAATACACTCTCTGAGTGGCAGGATTACTCTGACTTTTTTCTATGATTTATAACATACCCATTAAAATATATGAATTAAAATATGAAAATAAAAAAATAAAATAAAATATGAAAATATTTTAATAATATATATTAAATAAATGCATAAAATAGACAAATTATTCATTTTGACAAGTTTTCTTATAAATATATAAATATTACAATATCTAACTTTTTTTTTATTTACTTATGATAGTCAGAGAGAGAGAGATAGAGGCAGAGACACAGGCAGAGGGAGAAGCAGGCTCCATGCCCCGGGAGCCCGATGTGGGATTCGATCCCGGTTCTCCAGGATCACGCCCTGGGCCAAAGGCAGGCGCCAAACCGCTGCACCACCCAGGGATCCCAAATATTACAATATCTAAAACACTATACCAGTAAGATATGAAGGTGAAAGAACTAAAACCTATTTTCACTATGCCCAACTAGTAGAAAGGTAATTTTCCTTGTAGTATGGAGGTGTTTCAATGCATAATGATTCTAAAAGCTAACATATCTCTGCTCTTTCCATGTCTTCTTACATCTTCCAGGGGAAGAAGTTGGTTGGTTTGGAAGGAGAATCTGTGCACGCACATACAATCCCTTTTCTCCTCTCGGGAACATACTACTCTTTGGGAGAAATTGTCTTCTACTTGTCCATGGTTATAACTTACATACTGCAATAACCCTTGATTAAAGGAAGGCCTGCAGTATTGGAAGCCTGGGAGCTGTTAGTTTAATTTAGAGTTTTGGGGGCAATTGGAGACCAAAAACTACATAATGAGTAAAGCTTCTGCTTGGGGTTGAGTTCATGGTTTTGGCTTTGGACTCTGGACAATAGCGTGTCCAGGGCATTTTGACTTTGGCAGTGCATGGACTTCTTTTGAGCTGGTTTAAGCATTAGGCTTTATGTAATTTAGGCCTCAGGGAGGACCATGACTTAGGTGAGAAGTTTTTTTAATAGATTCTTTGCTGCTTCTATAGAAGAAAAGCTGCACTTACCAGATTTTGATTAAAGTTCTCAGGGCCTCAAAATAATTCTGGCTTTAGGATAGTACATGAGAGACTCAGCCAGGGGCTGACCTTAGGTGAAGATTTGGAAGGGTTTCAGCCATGTTATTAGGCCCGCAGATTGTAGGAAAAATTCAGGCTTTGGTTACCAACAAATGTCATTGGACAAGGGCCTTATCAAAAACAAAAGATCACGCAGTTAGCTTGAGGTAACAACTTAGGCTATTTGTGGAAGCTGCGGCTTGGCATCAAACTACTTATATTATGGCTGAGCACCCATGAGGGGGCACCATGAAGATCTTCATGTAGAAGATGTGGAAGTCCACAGAACCCTTATGAAACTGGGAAGCTAACCCAAGGATTCAATTATAGAGAAATAATTTTTCCAACTTCAAGTCTTTTATTCATTGTACTTAAAATCCAATAAAGTTTTATGTGGATTCTATAGCTTTAATGAGGTTGAGCTTTATGTTTTTGGTGCAGAACCTCAGCAGTCAATGCTAAATTGAATGCTCCAAAATCCATTCTCCATCAGGGTTAAGAGAGGGGCTATGGAGAGGTTAAGCTTGACTTGTTAAAGCTCTTGCATGGATTCAAGTGTCTCCCCAGCAAGTATCCTCAAGTTGGTTCTCAACTGATTAATTTATGAAAGAGGAAAATTTTCCTAAGAGGAAGTTGTTAAGTCAGAGCAATGACAAAGATGAGGCAATGAAATCCTAGAGGAGAACACAGGCAACACCCTTTTTGAACTCAGCCACAGTAACTTCTTGCAAGATACATCCACGAAGGCAAAAGAAACAAAAGCAAAAATGAACTATTGAGACTTCAGCAAGATAAGAAGCTTTTGCACAGCAAAGGATACAGTCAACAAAACTAAAAGACAACCTACAGAATGGGAGAAGATATTTGCAAATGACATATCAGATAAAGGGCTAGTTTCCAAGATCTATAAAGAACTTATCAAACTCAACACCAAAGAAACAAACAATCCAATCATGAAATGGGCAAAAGACATGAACAGAAATCTCACAGAGGAAGACATAGACATGGCCAACATGCACACGAGAAAATGCTCTGCATCACTTGCCTTCAGGGAAATACAAATCAAAACTACAATGAGATTCCACCTCACACCAGTGAGAATGGGGAAAATAACAAGGCAGGAAACCACAAATTTTGGAGAGGGTGTGGAGAAAGGGGAACCCTCCTGCACTGTTGGTGGGACTGTGAACTGGTGCAGCCACTCTGGGAAACTGTGTGGAGGTTCCTCAAAGAGTTAAAAATAGACCTGCTCTGACCCAGCAATTGCACTGCTGGGGATTTTTCCCAAAGATACAGATGCAATGAAATGCCAGGACACCTGCACCCCGATGTTTCTAGCAGCAATGTCCAAAATAGCCAAACTGTGGAAGGAGCCTCGGTGTCCATCGAAAGATGAATGGATAAAGAAGATGTGGTTTATGTATACAATGGAATATTCCTCAGCCATTAGAAATGACAAATACCCACCATTTGCTTCGATGTGGATGGAACTGGAGGGTATTATGCTGAGTGAAGTAAGTCAATCGGAGAAGGACAAACATTGTATGTTCTCTTTCATTTGGGGAATATAAATAATAGTGAAAGGGAATAGAAGGGAAGGGAGAAGAAATGTGTGGGAAATATCAGAAAGGGAGACAGAACATAAAGACTCCTAACTCTGGGAAACGAACTAGGGGTGGTGGAAGGGGAGGAGGGCGGGGGGTGGGGTTGAGGGGGTGACGGGCACTGAGGGGGGCACTTGACGGGATGAGCACTGGGTGTTATTCTGTATGTTGGTAAATTGAACACGAATAAAAAATAAATTTATTATAAAACAAAAAATATGAGGCAATGAGCACAGAGTGTGGATGCTCTGTCACTAAAGCCCAAGCTTAAACTTGTGCAATTTCACAGTCTCATCCACATCCCAACATGTTCAAACAGATCAACATCTCAGTTCATCTTTGAGTGTCCTGGGTTTGTAACTTTCCAGTATTTAGATGTGAGTTTTTAGCAGAAGAATGAACATCTATAAGTTATAGGATTTTCACACAATAGTTTTCATAAGTTTTCCTCTAAAATTCTCTTCCATTCATTTTTTTAAATAACTGAATATTTTTAATACATTTTAAATTGGATATCAAGTATATAAACATATAAAGATAGAATTTTTTTGACAGTCAGAAGCTAAGCAATTCAAGGCCATATCTGCTCACCCTGCCCTCATTTTCACCCCATACACATACACACCAATGCTATCTCTTGTAACTTAGGTTTTATCTGTGAGTCAGGATCATGGGTGTGATAAGGAGGCGGGAGGATGAGTCAAGAAACCTGCAAGTTGTTTTCACTGAAGGTTCTGTTCTGTTCCAGAATCATGACAATTTTGCTTCTCCCACACATATTTGCTCTTACTTCCTCTGGTATATCTAGCAGCAAGTGAATCAGTTGCTTTTGTTGCAAAGGATCAAAGTATAATCCAGAATGACTTCGTTTATAAAGAGGAACTTACTAGCTCATGAAGTTAAAATCCCAGAAATTAACTGAGCTTCAAAGGTGCAGGATTTGGCCCTTGTAGGGTATGGAGAGCCCAATTTCTCTCTATATATATATTCTCCCTTTGCAGAGTGTGCTTCATGAATCCATGTAGTAGCTATCTGTGCAGTTCTTAACCTTCCCTGTATGGTCTACAAGTCTTTCCAGTCTTCACATTTATAAACCCAATTCAAACCACATGGGCCTTCCTAGTAGCTCCTAGGGCATCCTGAATTACAGCGTGATTTTCTCTAACCCAGAATTAACAGCATATATTTCTTCTTCTACCTTTGGATCTAATGGGTCTATCTGCACATTCCTGTAGCCCAGGAGTGTGGTCACTAGAGTTAAATCCCTTTCAAAGGATATAAAATAAAATGAGAAGGGGGAGTTACTCCTTAGCAAAATCCAGTTACTGTTATTGGAATACATGGGAAGTAGTTACTAGAAAACAAATAGACATGTATATAATGGTCCACCATTCTGAGTACCCAACATCCAGATGTATTCTTTTTCTTGTATAAACACATACAAAAATGTTATTTGCCTCAAAAAATGCACCACCTTCCCCCACCCACACACACCAATAATATAACCTAAAATATCTTTCTGAATTCATCTCCAAGTGTAGGTCTCCAGATGATTGTGCATTAGTTTCAATAATATATAGATGCAGTCTATTAGTGTTTAACACCTGATGTTAAGGTGTTAATAAATTAAATTACCTCTTCTCAATATGAAACTGTGAAAACAATATAGTATATTTTCAAAAAAGTTCCCATTTCAAAATAGAAAGAACCAGAGACCTAGTTTATGTAGATATCACTAATATCTGCTACCTAGCAATGGAGAAAATGTCTTTGTCCACCAATCTGCCTTTTCAAGTTTTGTCCTCTCAGAAGATCTGTTTTGCTTTTCAACAGAGACAAGCTCTGAGGTGGGCGTGGAGGTAGACACTCCATGCAAGCTATCTTATGTTTGTCTTAATGAAGTGGTTTTCAAAGGGAAGATCCCACATCCTAGAAAATGCCTCCTAAATGTGTTAGGCTTTTTTGGTTATCATAATCATCGAGATTGCTACCAGGATTTAATGGATGGTCCCACTGCAAATTAAAGAAACATTTTGGAGTTCATTTAATAAGCTTTGAATCAAATACTTCTAAACAAGTGTTGTCATAATATTAGAAAATCTCTTTACATTTTGTTAGTAAAGTTTATTCTGGAACTATTTGGCATTATTGCCATATCATATATTCCTTTTAGGCAGTAGGCTTTCTTTGTGTAGAAAAAAAAAATAAACCAGGGGCACCTGTGTGGCTCAGTCAGTTAAGTGTCTGTCTTCAGCTCAGGTTATGATCTGAGTTTGGAATCAACCCTGCAATGGGCTCCCTGCTTAGCGGGGACCCTGCTTCTGCCTCTTCCTCTACCCTTCTTCCTCACTCATGTTCTCACTCGCTCTGCTTTCTCTCTCTCTCATAAATAAATAAATAAGTAAGTAAGTAAATAAATAAATCTTTAAAAAAGGAAAAAAATAAACTAGTAGAAAGTGAGACCTACGCAGATATAGTTAAACATCATTTCTATTTGAAATGATCAGATGTTTTAATTATTAATTTTATTACTACTGAATAGCATCAAATGAAGAAGTGTCAATGAGGTGCCATAAAGGTGGTTTCCAGATGATGTAAAGAGCTATTGTAAACTTTTTTTGGATGGAGCAACCAAAAAAACATGTTCAGAACGAATTCGCTTATCAAGAAATTGTTTCTGAGTTACTTGCAATTATAACGTAAACCCCTCTTCTCTGTACCCTCAAATTACGAGGTAAAATCTTATATATTCCTAGATACTTTTAATGATTCTTGTTTTATTGGGAAAGTAGGATTAGAGACTAGATTTCATAGTGACTAACATGCATAGAAGGATCCCTGGGGAAACATTGTTAAATGGTGTAAGAACTTGAGCTCACTAAAGAATTCCCAAAAACATGCATGAGGACCTTTACTTCTACAATTAGACTGAATTTCCATTAGAATTAGAATTAGAATTAGAATTAGAATTAGAATTAGAAATAGAATTTCCAATTAGAATTAGACTGAAATTTACAGGCAATCTTGACATGTATTCTGTAAATTCCAATTAATCCACTGATATTAAAGAACAAACCTTAAAGTACAAGAATTAAGCGTATATATTTCTCTTGGAGCAAGAACTAGCTTACATTTATATACAATAATTCTTTAATGTAGCTTCCTTGGTTGGTAAAGCATCCAATATTGAACATATTCCTCTGTGACATAATAAATATCAATATTTAAATAATTTTTAAAGAAAAGAAACTTCCTTATAATTTTAATTTTTTATTATTCATTATAACCATTCCTTACCCATAACCAATAGATGTTTCACTGTTGCCTAAATCCAAGAAATCTAAGAACTCTAAAATAAATAAATTAAACACTCATCTTCCCTGCAAATGGGTTCACAAAGCAAAAGGGAATAGGTTTTGAAACCTTGAATTCTTTTTCAACTCATCTATATGCACATTCAGCCACCAAATGTCTCTAAATTATCCAAATTCTACTTCCATGACTACTATTATGGGTGCATTGGATATATGTTTCCCCAATCTTTGACTTTCCAAATGGAATTTTATTTTACTCTCCATCTTTACCATATCCTCTTCCCCACATACACATGCACATACACACTGATAGTCTGTTACTATTAAAATCTTATTTATCCTTCATATTTCACTTTTTCCTTGAAGTCTCCCCATTTTGCTCATTTAAATTTTTATTTTTCATTTATATAATGAATAAGAAATAAAAATATGTCTTACACTTCTCCAAAGGTCATGTAAGTTTCAAAAGATTCTCTTACTTTTACTGACTCTGCTACTTGTATCCAACATTCTTTATCTTATGGTTAGTGGGGTGAAACATAGGCCTTATGTAAAATAAGACAATATACTTGAAGATATCTGAATTTAATATATAATGTATTTGAAGATATCTGAATTTAATGTATAACTTGAAAATACTAAGAAAATAAATTTTAAATTTTAGACTAGATATTTAAAACATAGCAATTGCATAAGTATAATGGAACTCTTCTTTTTATTAATTATTTTGTTTCCAGACATTGAAACCATGCTTATCTGATTTCTATCCTTTGAGTGATTTTTTTTTAATGAGAGGACTATGCTATTTTCAACACTAAAATGTGGCTATTGGCTACTTTTAATATTTACCAGGTTATGATTAAAAATTTGCTATTGGAATAGAGAGAAGAGTAGCAGAATTAAGAAACTCCATGACATCTCTCTACCAAGAAATGGAGGAGAAAGATAGTCGATTTGAAGCTAGGTCTGAAAGCCTTGTTATAACTTCTCAGAATGAACAAGATGTGCTTTCAAATAAGGTGAATACTACTTCAACTTCCTGACATTCTCTGAGTCATGATTTATTACTTTAAGGCTTTTTGTGAAATTTCTGAGCTGATTTCACAGAAGTAGACTTTTATCTTTTCATTTTGTGACCTTGCAGATCTCTAGAAAAAGGACATAATTCATAAGGCAAAAATAGAAGAAACTGATAATGAAAATGGGGATGTCTGCATCTACACATACAAGTCCATAGATTTAAGTAATTTTTCTTTGTGTCACTTCTATTGTCAATTTAAATAGTCCATTCATATGTATTAATTAGCTTTATATGGCTATAGGCTAGTATGATGAAAGTTAGAATTAACTGGTTCACTAAAGATGGTTTTTATCCTTTGAAAAAATACATATGAAAAATTTTTAGAAAAAAATAATGTGTTGTTGTACACGTTTCACATGCAAGTTTTAAGCCTATTATTTTTTAAACAAAATGAGAGTCCATGCTCAGTAAGCTATAATTTTCTTTATGTTGTTAAATGTTCTCAAATTGTGTGACTATAAATGCATTATATAAAGATAGATCCTAAAATGATTACCTCCTTAGGGGTTGAAACTGTGGTGTGGATATACCCGGTAATCAATTGTCCTTTTAGTTTTTTGAAAAAGAGTGATTGCTCTGCCTTGCATGTGGAGAGTATCAAATGTTGGCAGAAACATGTCTAAAGTGGAGGGTGGGATCATCATTGCTACCTTGTGAACTTAAGCAGACATATATTCGGTTAGCCCATAAACCACTTTACTAGCATCGGACCAAACAGGTAGAGTTGATATTTTCTGCTTTTGTTTGTACAACTCTTCAGTGTGACTTTTAGAAATTATTCTGAAAAAAGGCATATGAAAAAATCTTTGGAGGCACAAGGAAATTAAAAATCTGTTTGTTACCAGTGACTTGCTTTTCATATACCTCTGTAGTAATTTGGAACAGTAGACAGTTTTGTCATTCAGGATTAGTTTGATCATATCTGGAAAAATTTGTGGTTGTCATAACTGGGGAATTCCTACTGATAGGATGGAAGCCAGGGGTTCTGCTAAACACTCTGAAGGCAATAGGACAGTCCCCCATAACTAGGAATTATCTAGCCCCAAATGCCAATAGCATAATGTGGGAAAACCCTGATCTAGAGAAATAAGAAATACCTTTCAGTCAGAGGGAAATAATCTACCTCTTAGAAAATATATCAGTTTTCACATCCCTATTCATATTCTTAGTGTAATTAAAAATATATTCTTATCATCTATTGATAAAAGTCCTATAGAAGTCCAGTGGTACTGTGCTTCCAGAGTGAGTTGATTCAACTGTATCAAGGACTAATATTTTCCTGCCTCCTCTATGGCCTGTCATTCATCTATTCATGTCATTCATCTATTCATGAGATATATGATCTTTCCCTTAGCTTGATTGGTCCAGCCTAGGTCACTTGTCCATGCCTGGTCCAAAGATAGTCTCTAGGGCAATTTCGTGTGTCAGTTGGCATACATTAGTTGGGTAACACACCTGAAGCTTGTAAAGGGGACAGATCCTCCTCTTGCCAAATTCTGATGTTGGTAGGAAGGAATAAGATGGCAATGAATGATCAATTTAATAACGTGCTCATATATGACAGCAGGTAGATTCCTTATAGATCTCTTTAATTTAAACTGTCCATAAAGAAGTGTAAATTCTCACCATGACCTAATCTACTAGCCCATAAAAACCCCATAAGCCACTCCAATTAATATTTCCCATTTCATTACATAGTAACATCCATTTTCATTCCCTTTCAGAAAAGTAGGAGTAATCTTTAATATCTCGGTGGCTCCAACACAGCACAGCAATTCTAACAACACTGCTGGATAGATTTAATATCTATTTTTCCATGCTTTTTCTTTTCTTCTTCTTTCTCTGTATCTATTATTTTCACTCTCTTCTAAGCCACCTGAGTTCTTGAGGGGCTGTAATTCCAAGCGGAGTAAAGAGATTCTGAATTTGGACTAACTAGATTTGAAGGGCAGAATGAAGGACAGTGCATGTGAAACATAGTGAATTTTCTACTCCAGATTTTCACATGAATCACTTCTTGCCACTCTAATCTCAGTGGAAATATTACCTGTTCTGAGAAGGTTTCTCTGAATCATTTTCTGCCAAAGATCTCTCATAACCGTTCTTTCTCTGAGCCCTCTTTAAAATGATTTTGTTTGTTTTACTTGCTTATTTATTGTTTATTTACTGTCTCTTCCACTAGAATGGAGGACATATGACAGTATGGATTTTTGTCTATTGTGCTTGCTACTGAATTGATTATTTAGAATAGTGTCAGTGCCTCATTGTTACCCAAATAGTGACCTGTATATGAATGAACACCAGTGACTATTCCAGAATGACTTAGAGAAAACTGCACCTCTATCTCACATTTTTCCCTCTCTGAAACATTTCTGTAACTTCTGTGTGTTCACCCATTCAGATATACAGGGGGGATATTTTGGGAAGGGAAAGAAAAGGAGAAATGAGGTACCCACTGTGACTTGTTTTTCACCCCTAGGATCTTTAAGGAAGGTCCGAGTCCTCAAAGACTATTTAAACCTCACAAGCCTCATTCTCCCACCAGAAACAGTATGTAATATGTAATGAAAACATATCAACTAAGAAATAACAACCGTGAATATGGGTAGATGTAAGGTAAAGAGTATTTGAGAATATGGTGAGTTTTTTTTCTTGAGTTTCCTTAATCACAAATAGATACTACTGAGCATTTTTTTTTTTTGCTTAGCACATATAATTTAAGAATAAGCAATTACATTTACATATGGGTAGGAAGTATAAAATGAGAAGAGTAATCTTAAGACATTTTTAAAATTACCATCAAGAAAAAATTAATATTAGTATACAATACTTCCTGGTTGCATAGTGTCAGGTAGAAGGAGAATAGAGAAAACTGATCTTTCAAATTTTCATGATAAAGCTCAACATATATATTCTTAATCCATACCATATGATTTCAATCATATGTGGAATTTAAGAAACAAATGAACAAAGAAAAAAAGAGTCAAACCAAAAAATAGACTCAACTACAAAGAACAAGCTGATAATTACCAAAGAGGAGATGTGTAGGAGGATGGATGAAATAAGGGAAGGGGATATGATTATACTTATGACCAGCACTGAGTAATGCATAGAATTGTTGAATCACCATATTATACATCTGAAACTGGTATAACACTGAATGTTATTTATTTTTTGGTATATGTACATATATATAGCCTATATGTATGTATATATAGCCCATATATATGTATATATATATTTTTTTAATCTAATTCACTGGCAAAGATATTTTAGTCATTTGTTTCTATGAGGGTGTTTCACTTTGACTAAAATATGTGATGAAAGGAGAATGGAAGAATGGAGGGTATATTTGTCATCATCTTCTGGGCAACAAAATCTGCTTAATTCATTGACAAACCTGATATAAAAATGTCAAGAGTGATTTACACACACAAAAAAAAACTGTTAGAGTAGAGGGAGCAAAATTAGAAGAGAAAACTGAATTCATGTTTAAGTCTCTTTTTGGGTAACCTGGACCTGGCTCCGAGATATGGTGGACCTGACTTATGACTGAAGGAAAGGATTGAGGAACAACCTAAGTGTGTTCCTAAATGACATGTCTGGAAAATACACAAATTATACCTGATTACTCAGATCTAAAGAAAACCTAGGCAGACAAAGTAGCAAAACTCAAATCCCAAGTGCCTACAAATGGAATGACCAAAACAGGGATAGTAGATTTTGAGAAACTGAAAGGGAAACTTGAACAGAGACACAGGAAAGGAAAGATGTAATGAATCTGCATCTCTATCCGAATGAATTTGAAATGAATTTGATAAACTGCATGTAGGGAAATGAGGAGGTTAATTGACCCAAGTCCTCCTACTCTCTGGAGGAACAATTTTCTAGCAATGTGCAATTTACTCAAGCAGGACCACAGTCCTTTTGTGTGGTTTACAACAGGTGCCAGCAAAAATTATCTCTGTTTTTAAGATCACAGACTACAAGACTCCTGTCATCCTGAAGTGGTAGAAGGATTTCTTACCACGTGTGGAAAACTTTCTGAAGAATGAGACAATTGCATAGGAAAGCAATGCTATAAATTAAATATCTCAAGATTAGAGAGTAAGAGATGTCCAATGAACCAAATAAAGCCTTTAGTCAAATGTTGTGGTTTACAGTCATATATCCATGCCCAGTGTGTGTGTGTGTGTGTGTGTGTGTGAGAGAGAGAGAGAGAGAGAGAGAAACTAGGTTTAGTGGTAGTTTTGCCACTTCTTATGGGTTTTTATTGTTTAGCAAATAAAACCTTGAGGCATTGGAATTCTTGTTGGAGCAGTGCTGAAACTTTTCAGAGTTTTCTAAATAGTTTATTGTTATTCTCATAATTTGTAAACCCAGAAAAATATAATTATTGTGTTCACTTCTAATAAAAATGGATTTTCTAAAATGGATTTAAGAAATTTTCCAAAAAAAAAAAAAAAAGAAATTTTCCTTTATCTTCTCATTCATGTGAAAAAATTTAGGATACCATTTGTCTATTTGAGTTTATAGTACTCATAAAATTACCAAAATAAATTTTAATTTTTTCTCCCTTTTTAAGGCTTATTTTTAGTTTATTGATGTTAATACTTTCATGGGTCTGATAAAACATCTATATCATGGATATATTTTTTTTCTCAGAATATATATAATTACTGATGTTTTCCAGTTACTTTTAGAGGACAAGCAGATGATCAGACATTCTGAGACACTGTAATTGCCTGTTCTGATTTCACTTGAAAGTTTTTCTGAAGTCTAGTTCTTAGAAATCTCTTTTAAAAGGTAAAAGATAGAATTGATTTTCCCATATTTTAAGATGCCATCATTCAATTGCTGTTCATCCATAACTGTTTGATGTGTACTTCTGTGTGGTATTCATGGTGCTGACTCACCAGTGCTGTCTAGAGGAGAATAGATAACAAAAGGTTTATTCATCTAAAGGTTATTCCTGGTATATTTTTCCTGTTCTTGGACAAATATCTTATGCAAAAATATTTTTTTCATTGAACAGGAAATCTTTTTGGGATTACTTCCACTCATGACACAAAGGCTAGAAAAGTATGGTTAAAAGCCAGAGAGTTTCAGAGGTACTTATTTTGATTCATGTGGCTTTGGTACTCAGGTATGTGTTAAATAGTACACGCTAAAGCCCCAAACAAACTTGTTTCTGTTACTTTGAAGTGGTTTGATCATGGCATCATTGGCTGGGATATTACTCTGTTACTAAATTTTGCTTTTATACATAATGAAGTTCTCAAGGAGTGTGTCATCAGCTGATATTTGTTGACATGTGCTATTTGCAAACGATATTTTACTCTGATAATAACATTAAGTTTAGAATAAAAAGGTTGAACATTGGAATTAACATGAACTTGATTCCAGAGTGTCTATTGCAAATAGGGTAATATATTTTCATATTTTATATTTATTTATTTATTTATTTATTTATTTATTTATTTATTTATTTATTTTTATTTTCATATTTTATATTGTTTTCTTATTGCCTTTTACTGACAATTCTAAAATCCTTAAAAAGCTGCAGACTGGTTTCTTTTTATTCTAACTCAGAGGTTCACAAATCATGTCCCATAAAGCAAATCCAGCCCTTTGCCTGTTTTGGAAATCAAGTTTTTTTGGAATGGAATCATGCTCATATGTCTATGGCTGTTAACTCCCTACGGTGGCAAGGTGATTCTGATTTCTGCAAAGACACTCTATGGCCTATAAAGCCTCAAGTATTTACTCTTCAGCCCGTTCAGAAAATAATTCTTCTGACCTTGCTCTAGCTAGGAAAAATACTCAGGAGCTAGTCTCTCATTTACCTAGTTGGTATAATTGCTGTATTTTTCTCAGAAGTCATTTGGTTTTCTAATTTAAACATTGCCTCCTTAATTCATACATTTATAATTAAGTCTTTATCCAGTGATTACTATCAGGAAACCTTCAGAAGAAAAATATATATAATGGTATTCCATTTAATTTATATTTTAAGATATTCAAGTCAATAAAGATTATATTAAGATTGATAAATGTAACTTCAATTATCATATACTTAATATGAAAATAAGTTGCTCAATTAATCTAAAAAATTGAATTTATTTACATGTTTATAGTGCTCTGGATGTTAAATTATACTTTCTATGTTTCTAATCTTTCTATGTTTACCTAGAACTCTGGAGAATTTATTGAAGGTACAAAAGCAGATGTTCAGAAATACCATTAATAGTTTTTAAGTACTGTATTCATTATCTTCCAATTAAATTTTGTTTTTCCATAATATGTATTTCTGAAATTATGATGATTATGGGAAAATATAATTTAATTTACCCATAACATTTTTAAGTGGAAATAATCTTTATGGAAAGGTCATTCAGGATAATTGATAATTTTGTATATAAATTAGTATACAGTTAAGAAATTTTTTGTTAATGTCTTTAAATTGATATGAATTTAATCCAGATTTATTAATATAATAGAAGCAAAATATTTCTATCCTCAGAATGTGTTTTAGGATCATAATGTGATGAGATTACTTCTAGTTTTTCTCTAGTATTTATGTTTTCACTATACAAAATCTGATACTAAAGCATTTTGTTAGAGGGAGAATTTAATGAACTGGATGTAGTTACTGAAAACACTGCTACAATGATTACGATTATATGGAAAATCCAAATAATAATTTTTCCAGTCACAAATCTATTTTCTTGATGTTATTCTTTTAGAAAATCTGAAACATTTTTAGTGACACTCCAGGTCTTTCACATTACATATTTCTCATAATAATTAATTTTAGTTGAAATATAACTTCATTTTCTCTTTTCCAAAATATGTCATCAACGTGCATCTTTTTTTCCTGCATATCATCACATCACCCAGCACCAATTCCAATGTAGTAAAAATAAGATTAATTGCCATATACATTGAGAATTTTATTTGGAAATCTAATTTGTGGGACAGTCTTTGAAGCTCACTATAAGATTTTTTTTTAAAGATTTTATTTATTTATTCATAGAGGCACAGAGAGAGAATGAAAGGCAGAGACGCAGGCAGAAGGAGAAGCAGGCTCCATGCAGAGAGCTTGACGTGGGACTTGATCCAGGGTCTCCAGGAGCAGGCCCTAGGCTGCAGGCGGTGCTAAACCGCTGCGCCACTGGGGCTGCCCTCACTATAAGATTTATATTTTCTATTCATAGAAAAAGAAAGTTGAATAATGGAGTAAACAAATGTAAATGTATCTTATTATTTCATAATTAAAATGAGATATAACCCTCAAATAAATATTCATGTTAGTTTTTGTTGATATATTAATGCAATAGCTAAAAGAAAAACATATTATTATGATACTATTACTTATTCTATATAGGACTGTGTTATGTTAGAATTGTAGAAATGGAAGATTTTGGCATTTAGGTGATAAGTAGGGCATACGCACAGGTTATAGTCAATTCTCAAAGCTCAGAACCACCCTGCAGGTACTCAGCTCAGTTCAGTTCTTAAGCAGTAAATGGAATAGACATTCTCAGCAATAGGCCTAATTCCCACATTGGCACTCCATGCACCAAGGGCCATTATTCTGGAAAGGACTAGATGGAAGCATGGTATAGCTATAGCAATATTACTTTCCTGAAGGAATTGTAGAAATGAGGTGAGGTAGAAGTGATTTTGACCACTATTTCTATTTACCTGGCATGATTAGCCTGTGAAAAAAGTAGGTGTATCTTGGAGAACACCTGTGGATGGTTGCAAACCTATGAGGTGATCCCACTGTCACTGAAGTTCCAAAAATAGTATATTTAATGGAGCAAAACAATGCAACTTCAGGTAACTGATATACAATTATCAATCTGGCAGTTGTTTACACTCCTCTATGCTTATTTATAAAGATTGCCAGAAGAAATTTACTTTTACTTAGCTGAGTCAATAGTATATTTTTATGGTACTGACTCAACTCAGGATTGTTTCTCTTCTTTTGTTCTCTGTTGTAAAGCAGTCTGAAGAGATCTTAATTGTCTTTACATCCCACAACATCATACTATTCCAGTATATTGATTATATCATGATGATTAGATCTTATGAACAGGGGGTGGTAAGTATCATAGGTACCTTACTAAGACATTTGCATGCCCAGAGGTAGGAAAGGAAACCTATATTCAGTCCTGACACCTCACCAAAGTCTTGAGGAGCTTATTTCTCTAGAGCATATACAACGCCACAGTAAATTTGAAGTTATGTACGTTATATCATCTACTATTAAGCTTCAGGCCAAATACTTGAAGAGTCTCTGAATATATTGAAGATAATGCATGTTGCTGTTGAAGTGTTGCTATGACACATTTATCTAGTAACTCATAAGACTACCAGAACAGCAGATCCAGGTCACACTCTAAGCTATTCTGCTATTTGCACCTTGGCACCTTCAAACTCCAGTAATATTCCTGGAGTCTGTGACAAGTAGAGATGCTTTATATAGCATCTGGAAAGCCCCAATTAGATCATAATGTTACCTATTCTTAGGGATTTGGAGAAAATTCACGACTCGTTTGTTTTTTCCATAACATGCATTTCTGATATTATGACGATTAATGGGAAAATACAGTTTAATTCATCCATAACATTTACATTTGTAAATTGAAGAAAACCTTTAAATCTTGTGATTGGAAATTATGTTGCTCACTTGAATGTCAACTGTATAACTTTCTAGACCTTTAATTTCCTTTTTTTAAAAGATTTTATTTATTTATTCATGAAAGTCACAGAGAGAGAGAGAGGCAGAGGGAGAAGCAGGCTCCATGCGGGGAGCCTGATGTGAGACTCGATCCCAGGACTCTGGGATCATACCCTGAGCTGAGGGCAGACACTTAACCGCTGGAGCCACCCAGGCATCCCTAGATCTCTAATTTTCAAAATAAGTTCTGCAGACCAGTAGCATTGGCATCACCTGGGAGCATGGGAGAGATGTATGACCTAATGCCCATCTTAGGCTTGGGGAATCAGATTCAGGATCATCAGGCATCTTGTTGTTATTGTTTAATGGGTATAAGGTTTCAGTCTGGGATTATGAAAGGTTCTAGAAATGGATGCTAGTGATGGTTACACACAATGTAATGTACTTAATGTCACAAAACTGTACATTCAAAAAAGTTTATTAAAGTGATAAATTTTATGATATGTATCCTTCACCATGATAAAATGAATTCACTCTTCTCCTTGAAATCTATGTTAATATTTTTATATTTGTGAAGGAAATAAGAGGTTCTATTACTAAGATGAAAAGGCCAAAATGGAAAACCATTGACAAGATTCTGCACCTAATGAATCCTTTTTAAAGTGTGAGTAAACTTGTAATCATGAGCACTGAATAATGTACAGAATTACTAAATCACTATATTGTGCACTTAAAACTACAATAACACTGTATATTAATTATACTGGAATTAAAAATTAATAATAGTCTTCTCTTATGTAATCTCTTCTTTTTTGGGGTAAGCTTGTAATTCCAAGCCAAATGCATACAAACTGTAAACACATTGAACAGGTTATACCCCAAATGATATAATTAATTATACATTTACTTGTAAAAGCAATAGTGTGAAATTTCTAACGCTATTGTTATGAAACTGCTAAACTGCTTTCAATGTGTTAGAAGAAGAAGTTGGTCTTTTTCTTTTTTGAGAGAGAGAGAGAGGAATAGCTCAAGAGTGGGGCAGGGAGGAGCAGAGGGAGAGAGCATCTCAAGAGGCTCCACACCCAGCACAAAGCCTGACACAGACAAAGCTTGATGCTTGATCTCACAACCATGAGATCATGACATGAGCTGAAACCAAGAGTTGGAGGCTTAACTGACTGAGCCACATAGATGCCCCCAAAAAGTTGGTCTTAAGCAGACGGTCATGTTGTAACATAAAAAGGAGTATATTAAAGGACTCCTATACCATTAATATTTGAGTTGTTTAATCATATTTGAAGCAATAATTACCCTTTTTTGAATTATGAGACTGAAATTTCATAATAAATTTTTATCTAATCTTTAATTTTATTTATTTAATCTTTAATTTTATTTATAATTTTTGTGCCAGGTTTGTTTCACAGTGAAGTGGTGCCATCCTTTGTTTAGCATTTACTAATTTACTATACCCAGGCACTGTGCTAGGTGTTTACTCTATCTTCTTTGAGTTATATAGGTAGTAATTGGATAATAATAACTATACATAGTAATTAGAAGATCTGGGCTTTAGTCTTTGTTATCACTGCTAATAATCCATGTTCTTTGTATTATAGCATGCTGCCTCTCATGAAGGGCCTACTGAATATCAGGTGGAGTCACAAGCAGAGTCTTGACAAGCACTCACCACATTTTTTCAGGTTTCAAGTAAAGGGTGCGTTTTTTGCTTTTAACATCAAAAATTCTAATTATTCTATTCCTGCTTGTGCTCATGTTTATTTTCCAACCATCTACTCATTGTACATGTGAGTGATCTTATTGAAAGTCATAATAATAGACACTATTAAGATCATTTGGAAAAAGACATTATCTAAAAATTGTTACTTGAGGACAGCCCGGGTGGCTCAGTGGTTTAGTGCCGCCTTCAGCCCAGGATGTGATCCTGGAGACCAGGGATCAAGTCCCACATCAGCTCCCCTGCATGGAGCCTGCTTCTCCCTCTGCCTGTGTCTCTCCCTCTCTGTGTCTCTCATGAATAAATAAATAAAATCTTAAAAAAAATAAAATAAAAATTGTGACTTGAGGTATAAGGATCACTGATTCTTTTAAAATCTTACATAAGTTGGGGTAGTGATAGCAAAGTCACACAGATCACGTAGAATAAGTATAGTAATTTGTTTCATAAATGATATCTAAAATATTTATTTCTTTTGTTTTTTTGATTCTTAGAAGTTATTCTTTTCTGTGGTTTCATAGACTAGGTTTCATGGCTGGTAATGTTTGAAATAGTTTTTTTTTTTAATTTGTTCTTATGGGGGAACAAAATAAAATAGTTTTAGAAATGGAATGCTTTTATTTTGTGTATATTATATCTAGATATTCATGAGGAAAATAAAGGAAAGTAAAATCTTAGGATGGTGTTAAATCTTTTTATTCTAATCGTTTGAAGTTGTCTTTCTAAGGCTTAACTAGGTAAGCTGCATTTTTCATACTTGCTTAGAGCAAACACATTTGTAGGGCATCCTGAACCCCCATGGTCTATGACATAGAGTACAATAGCACAGGCTACGGAAATGAGCTTTGTTTTGATAAATGAACTTGTCACATGCAGATAAGCAGGTGTACTTGAAATCTGTCACACCTAAGAATCTATTAACACTTTCTTCTCTGTTGTCCTCGTGTTTGGGGGTTTTGTTAGATATGATATAATATTAATTATGACTCCATTAATTTTAAATTTATGGTATTTTAAATAAAGAAGGAATTGGCCTTTTTGTCTCTTTCCTTCCTTCCTTTTTTCCCTTTTCCTTTTCCTTTCATCTTACTTTTCCCCCTCTCTCTTCCTTCCTCACTTTCTTCTTTTTTCTCTCCTTTCCCAACTTATTCATAAGTAGTACACATTGTTTCTTAAATGTTTTATACACTTTTATAATTATAACTACAAGAGGAGATTATTTACAAGCCAATTTATATCCTAATAAAATACATTTTATCAGCCTTTTGAAAATTAAATTAAAAAATTAAATGTAACAAATATGTAGATGGTCAAAATTAAATTATTCTGTACCCCAAAATGCAAAACAGATATCCTACAACATTCTGCTGTTTAGTTTTTTAATAAATGAAAATTATTTATAAATTGCTTTTTCCTGTCATAGCTGAGATTTTCCTGGATTCTAGAATATTGTACTTTTAACTCTTAATCATAACAGTAATTTTAATTCCTGTTAACATAACTTTTATCAGAATTTCTAATGTGGAAGGAATTTTGCATTACATTTTACTGCTCAGTAAACATTTCCAACATTCAAATAAGGTCATAAAAACAGTGTCTTAACTTTCTTTAACTAGAGCCACATTAGGAACAGTACTGGTACTTTGGGTCAAATTTTGAACTTAAATTTTTATTCCATCTGATAAGCTTTTTCAATTGTGTGGAAGAAAACACAATACAAAAGTTTCCTCCAAATTGTTGTCCTCACTTTGGCATTCAACCATCAGAACATCATAAGAAAGTTTTCTAGGGATGTGCCATAATAGCTATTGTGTGGCTTCTACTCAACACTTTGGCTGAGAAACACTGGCTAGCTTATTTGCTTTAAAAGAAGTTGGAGGTATTGTTGAATCACAGTATTGCACACCTGAAACTAATACAACATTGTAAGTTGACCACACTGAAATTAAAATAACAATACAATTAAAAAAAGATTGAATGATTTTTAAAAAGTGGATTAATAAATGTAAATCAGTATTAGACTAATTTCTTTTCTCTATCAGTTTCTATTTTTAAAAATATTTTACTTATTTGTTTGAGAGAGAGAGAGTACAAGTGGGGGAGGCTCAGAAGAAGAGGGAGAAGCTGGCTCCCCATTGAGCAGGCAGCCCAACTGGGTGGAGTGTGCTTGATCCCAGGATCCCCAGGATCATGACTTTAGCCTTACACAGATGCTCAACTGACTGAGCTCCCCTCTGCCGGCACCCCTCTGATTGTGAGTTTCCTGAAAGTAGATTGTCTCTTTGAGTTCATTGAATTACTTTCGTTTCCATGCATTGATCTTTTATTATATGCCACGTACTATTTTAAGTACCTATATTATTACTACATTAAATAATCACACCACGTGTAAAAAAATTAAATGCAGTAATTTTGCAGATAAGGAAACTCAGAATAATGCAAACTTTGTACTTATCTACGGTCTCAAAACAGATGCTAGAGATGGTATCTAAATCTAAGACTGACCTAATGCTTGTTTCCCCACCTTCTGTTATATATTTTGATGATGATATATAAAAGGAAAACTTAGTTTTAATATATTTAATTAAATTTGTTGTTTTCTTTTCATTTGGTAATATTTTATTAGTAAATACCTGTAACCATACATATACACATGTATACACATACACACACATATATACTTACATATACATACAAATATATATGTATACATACACACATATGTATAAATTATTTGAAATGTTGAATAACAAAGGAAAAAACTCAGGTAACTATTTCAAGTGCAGACTGCTGCTTGCTAGCAGTGATTATTATAGAGAAATAAATTATAATTTATTCAGCTTGAATTATCCTGATAATGATAGAGTTGCTGAAGGAAAGTCTGTTGCATTTCCGAAAGCTCACAAGAAAATAGGATATATTGCCATGCATTTTATCTTATTTCACATCACTGGCTAATTATAAGCAAGCAGCAATTTATCTATTAAATTCTTTTACATGGCCAGGATCTCATAACTGCATCTTTTCTCTTGCAAGATATTTTTATCAAGACTATATGCTTTTAGAAATTGTATAGCAAGATTCTGGAACATTCAATCAATTGCATTATCAGCATTGTACATATGATTGAAAAAATATTCAGTTGAACTGTGGAATGATTTATTTTTTATATATTTAATAGTAATAGCAATGACAGGAGCCAAAACTTATGGAGGGCTTTCTGTGTTCCAGGCACTATTCCCATAGCTTTTCCTCAAAAGACTCGTAAATAAAAATTGATTAGTTCAACCTTACTAGTAAGTACTCTTAACAGAGAAGTTAGTGAGCAAACTAAAGTCTTATAGATAAAACTGAGAGTAATTCCATATCCACATGGATATATCAAACCAAAATGAATATGTTCCTAACAGGTAAAAAACCCACTATTTTCATGATATTATTTGTTTCATTTATTTCACTCATCCTCTTAATGTATAAATATTATGTGCCAGAGTCTAGAAAACTAGACAATAGACACAACAATGAACAAAATGGGAAAAAAATCCCTGCTTTCATGAACTTAATATTATGAGAATGGAAATAGATGCTAAAAAACCCCCACAAATATATAATATGTCATATGGTGATAAATGCTATGAAGAAAACAGTGTTGGGTAAAAAATATAGAAAAATACATTTGGAAGTTGTCTTTTTGATAGGGAGATCAGGAAAGGTAATGAAGTACTCTAACAAGGTGACATGGAATAGAGAATAGAAGGAGGTGTGGGAGGGTTGTGCAGGGAGATATCTAGAGCATAAACAAAAATAGAGAGCAAAGGCCATCCCACCCTGAAGACTATTCAAATTTGACATGTTTAAAGAATAGCAAGGCGGCCTGTAAGGGAGGAGAAATTGGTAATAGACTGAGTTAGAATCAAGCCTGTGGCCAAATCATGTGGCTTCATAGGCTATTAAATCAGTAGGTCTTTACAAGACTGAATTTTACTTGGAGTGACATGTAAGGTACAAGAGCATTTGATCAGATGAATGTTTTTACTTGACTCTTAACTTTAACTGGATTCCTCTGACTGCTTTGTGGAGAATGCAGTGCTGTGGAGAAATGGTATAAACATTAACACAACTTTGGTCACTCTACCAAAGGACCAAAGGATAATGGTGGGTTTGGCCCAAGGTGGTATTAGGGGAGGTAGTTAGAAGTACACAGGTTCGGTTATGCTTTGATGATAGACCCATTGAGATTTGCTGATGAATTAATGCAAGAAGAAGGGAAAATTCAGGGATAACTTTTAACCCTGAGAAAAAGGATGAGTAGAAATGCAATGTATTGAAAAGGGGTAGACTGTAGTAGCATCAGGTTTGGAAGGGCAAATTAAGCATTTGTTTTTGGACATGTTAAGTTTAAGATACCTATTAAACATTCAAATGAAAATGTCTAATAGGAAAGTGATATATGGATCAACATCTGAGCTGTAAAGATGGGGAGTTTTCTGAGTTATCATTTAGACAGGTGGTATTTAAAACCACAAAACCCAATGAGATCACATAGTAATTGTAAAGGAACATGGGAAAGAGGCCAAGAGCTGAGACTTGAGGACAACCATACCACCTAGAAATAGGGAAGATGTGAAGGAATCTGCAAGACTGAAGAAGTGACCTACCAGGTAGAAGGAGAATCAAGAGAATGTGTACTTTTCATTAAATTTGAAGTATTTTAAAGAAATATATATGATGTACTAATGAAATTGAAAATTATTGAAACAGAGCCATTGAATTTAGCTGGGTAGAGTTCCCAACGACCTTGATTAGAGGAGTTCTAGTGGAGAGAAGGAACTCAGTGCAGTTTTTGTTTTTTGTTTTATTTTTACATTTTTAATAGCTACATAGTATATCATATGTGGCCTACTATAATTATTTTTTCCAGCTTTACTGAGGTATAGAGGTATTAACAAATTCATCACCTCATGTAGTTACCATTTGTGTGTGTGACAAAAAAAAGTTTAAGATATACTCTCTTAGCAAATTTCCATTTTATAACATATTAGCTATAGTCCCTGTGCTGTACATTAGGTCTCTCGAACTTATTCATCTCATAACTGAAAATTTATACCAGTTGACCAAATCTCTTGATTTTCCCCACCACTGGTGAACACCATTCTATTCTCTGTTTCTATGAGTTTGACTTTCTAGACTGAACATATAAGTGAGATCACATGCTATTTGTCTTTCTATGCCTGTCTTATTTCACTTAGCATAATGTCTTCCAAGTGGTTCATCTATGTTGTCACAAATGGCAGGATTTCCTTCTAATATTCTATTGTGTGTGTGTGTGTGTAGAAAATTTTCTTATACATTCATCTGTAGATGGACACTTATGATATACTTGTGTATCTTGTCTGTTGTGAATAATAATTCATTGAACATGGGAGTGCAGTTATCTTTTTTTTTTAAACATTTTATTCATTTATTCATGAGAGACACAGAGAAAGAGAGAGAAAGAGAGAGAGAGAGAGGCAGAGACACAGGCAGAGGGAGAAGCAGGCTCCATGCAGCGAATCTTAATGGGACTCCATCCCATCCCGGGTCTCCAGGATCATGCCCTGGGCTGAAGGCGATGCTAAACCGTCTTTTAAAGATACTGCTTTCATTTCCTTTATACATTTCCTTTATACGTATATCCAGAAGTTGAATTTCTTGGTCATGTAGTAGTTCTATTTTTAATTTCTTGAGTAACCTCCATACTGTTTCCATAATGACTGTACCAATTTATATTCCCCCAACAGTGCACCATGGTTTCCGTTTCTCCACATCCTCACCACTTGTTATCTTTTATACATTTGATAATAGCCATCCTAGAAGATGTGAGGTGATATCTCATTGTGGTTTTGATTTACATTTCTTTGACTGGTGATGTCGTTGAGCGCACATATAATTTGCAAACATTTCCTCCTACTTCATTTGTTGATTATTTTCTTTACTCTTCAGAAATATTTTACTTTTATGTAGTCCTGTTTGTTTATTTTTCATCATTTTGTCTGTGTTTTTGATGTTATATTGAAGAAATAATTGCAAAGATCAATATAGGGAACTGTTTCCCTATGTTTTATTCTTTGTATTTTATGGTTTGGGGGTCTTCGGTTTAAGCCTTTGATCCATTTTCAGTTGAGATTTGTGTTTGATGAAAGAGTCCAATTTCATTATTTTGAATGTATATATGTAGTTTTCCAAACACCATTTGTTGAAGGGACTACATTTTCTTCATTATGTATTCTTGTCACGTTTTTTGTTGTTGAATATTAGGTGATCATACATGCATAAGATTATTTCTGGGCTCTGTATTCTGTTTCATTTGTCTAAGTATCTGATTTTATGCCAGAGCCATACTATTTTGAATTCTATAGCTATGTAATATAATTTGAATCAGGAAGTCTGATGCCTCAGGTTTGTTCCCCTTTTTAAAGATGAATTTGGCTATTTGAAGTCTTTCGTAGTTCCACACAAATTTTAGGATAATTTTATTTTCTGTTTCTGTGAAAATGCCATTGCAATTTTTATGGAAATCATATTGAACTTGTAGCTAGCTTTGGTACTGTGGGCATTTAAACAGTATTCATTCAATTCGTGAACATGAAATATCCTTCCATTAATTTGTGTCTTCTTCAAATTCTTTCATTAGTGGGTTAGTATTCAATGTTCGGATTTTACTGTCCTTTGGTTAAATTTGTCCTTAAATATTTTATTCGTTTTGATGCTAATGTGATTGACATTGTTTTCTTTTCCTTTTTAGACAGTTTGCTATTAGTATATAAAAATGACTTTACTAGTGTCATCTGGTCCTGGGCTTTTCTTCACTTACTTGGAGATTTTTAATTACTAATTTAATATCCTTACTTGTTACTGATGCTTTCAGATTTACTATTTCTTCATGATTCAGTCTGGTAGGCTGTATATTTCTAGGAATTTACCCATTTCTCCTAGGTTATCAAATTCATTGGGATATAATTTTCCATAGTAGTATCTTATGGTCCTTTGCATTTATGTAGTGTCAATTATGATGTCTCCTCTTTTATTTATAATGTTATTTATTTGTCTTTATTTTTTCTTGGATAGTCTAGCTTTTCAAAAAATCAACTTTTAGTTTCATTGGTTTTTCTTTTCTTTGGTTTTTTCTAATCTTCATTTTATTCATTTCTCCTCCAGCAGTTATTTCCTATCTTTTTCTAACTTTGGACTTAGTTTGTTCTTTTTTTTAGTTCCTTGGGGTTTAAAGTTAAATTGTTTATTTGAGATCTCTTTCTTTTTTAATGTAGGCATTTATCACTATAAACTTCCTTCTTAGCACTATTTTGTTGCATCCCATGAGTTTTCATATGCTGTGTTTCCAATTTCATTTGTCCCAAGATATATATTTTTTTATTTTCCTTTTGATTTCATCACGAATGCATATGTTGTTCAGGAGTGTGTTGCTTAATTTCCACTTATTGTTAATTTTCCAGTTTTCCTGCTGTTATTGATTTCAAGTTCCACACCATTGTTGTCAGAAAAAAATAGTTGCTATGATTTCAATGCTCTTAAATTTGTTAGGACTTGTTTTACAGCCTAATATATGATGTATCTGATAGAATGACCCACGTGTGCTTAAAAGAATGTATATTCTGCTGCAATGTTCTGTTTATGTCTGCTAGAACCATTTAGTCTACAGTACAGTTCAAGTCCAACATTTCCAGGTTGATTTTCTGTCTGGATAATGTATCCATTGTTGGAAGTGGAGTATTAAAATTCCCTACTACTATTGTATAGTTGTCTACTTCTTCCTTCAGATCTCATTGTATTTGCTTAGTATATTTAGGTATTCCAATGTTGGGTGCATATATTTACCCTTGTTATACTTTTTGATGAGTTGACCCTTTTGTCATTATATAATGACTTTTTGTTTCTTGTTACAGTTTTTGAGTTCAAGTCTATTTTGTGTGATATAAATGTAGGCACCTCTGCTCTGCTTCGTTTTCCATTTGCATGGAATATCTGTTTCCTTTCCTTCACTTACTATTTATATGTGGCTTTAAAAATGAATATATGTACCACATAATTGCAGAATAGTATGCAGCATATAGTTGGGTCATGTCTTCATAACATTTCAGTCACTTTATGTCTTGACTATTCATTTACAATTAAAGTAATTAATGGTAGGTTAGGATTTCATTTTGCTAATTGTTTTCAGATTGTTTTGTAGTTCCTTTCTAATTCTCTTACTGTTTTCCTTCGAGATTTGATAATTTTCTATAGTTATATGTTTTGTGTCCTTTCTTTTTATATTTTGTTTATTTATTATAGCTTTCTGCTTTGTGGCTATGATGAAACTTACATAGGACATTTTATAGTTATACTAATTTATATTAAGCTAATAACAAAACTCTGTACTTTTACTACCCTCTCCATATTTTGTGTTTCTGATATCACAATTTACATGTTTTAATATTGTGTATCCATTAACAAACTGTTGTAACCATGGTTTTTTGATGCTTTTGTTATTATGCTTTATACTAGAATTAAAAGTGATTTATATAACACCTTTACATTATTAAAGTATTCTAAATTTGACTATGTATTTGTTTTTACCAGTTTTATACTTTCACATGTTTTCATGTTACTAATAACCATTGTATCATTTTAGCTTGGGGAAGTCCTTTTACTATTTATTGCAAGGCAAGTCTAGTAGAGATGAATTTCTTCAGCTTTTGTTTGGAAAAGTCCTGATCTCTCCTTTATACCTATAGGAGAGTTTATTTAGTTAAAGTATTCTTTGTTGGCAGTTTTTTGTTTTTGTTTTGTTTTTGTTTTTGTTTTTTTGTTTGTTTGTTTGGTTTTTTTGTTTTTTTGTTTTTTTGTTTTTGTCTTTCACCACTTTGAGTGTACCATAAGTTAAAGTATTCTTTGTTGGCAGGTTTTTGTTTTGTTTCATTTTTCACCACTTTGAGTGTACCATACTACACTCTACTGGCCTGCAAGGCTTTTACTGAGAATGCCACTGTATAGTCTTATGGGTATTTGTATGTGATGAATTGCTTTTCTCTTGCTGCTTTCAAATTGTCTATTTTTCTTTAATTTTCAACACTTTGATCATAATGTATCTCAGTGATGTCCTCTTTGGATTGACCCTGTATGGAGACTTTTGAGTTTTATGTACCTGCATGTTCACATTCAGTGGGTTTAAGGGGAAAAACAAACAAACAAACAAATGCAGACAACACATTTTTTTAAACAACTGTACCCAAACATATTTTCCACAGCATAAGATAGGCAATACTTTTGAGTTTTGCTGTAAATGGGAGCACAGAATTGGAGAAACAGCTGGAATAGAATCAAACAGAGGGAGATTTTTAAAATTCATTTATGTCTATAATTGGAGATATTTTAGTTTGTATGTATGAGAATGGGAATGACCCAAGTCATATATACAGAAAAAGAAGAAAATGCCAGTCTGGTATGAACTAGAAAGAATAATATACAGTCAGAAATTGAGATGTTAGCCTTAGGTGGGAGTAAAAACAATGTATCCCTTATAACAAGAAAAAAAGATAGCATATGTAAGTAGAGATACAGATAAATTCGGAAAGCTGGTGGTAGAGCTTTTGTAAAATCTCTAATGATCAGTTCCATTTTCTCAGGGAAGTCCATGTCAATCCATCAACCAAAATTGTAAGTATGTCTATGTGGGAATAGAGGAGTTCTCTGGAAATTTTACTGGAATTGAAAAGATATGAACTAATACCTGGGAAAATGAATTGATGAAGAAAATGATTGTTACAGGCAGAACTAAGGGCCCATCTGAAGTTAGAGGTCATAAATTTAAAATACAGCTCATCAGCAAAGTTGGACATTTTCTTCAATCATAATTAGAGGTAGAGATATAGGTTCAGTGTAGGAGCTGAATTAGACTTAATCAGGTGCTAATCCAGGTATGGCTTTGCCCAAGTTGTGCTATAGATTGAGGAGGAAGAGGGAAACTGAGAATGTCTCTTGAGAGATAATTATCATGATAAACCACGGAATATAAGCTGAGTGAGAGGGCATGTAGATCCTGGAAGAGAAGAGGAACAATAGAAAGCTTGAGACTTAGAGTTCAGTAACTTGGAGGGACTGATGTGGTAAAATTATTTTATACAGGTGTTTCATATATGGTGAAAAGGCCACTTGTTGGGTATGGTTCAACCTCAGAAAATATGCCTTCAAGTCACCTAGATAATTTTTCTTTCTTTTTTTCTAAATATACATTAATAAATTGATTTTTGGTGATTGCTATTAAATAATAATGTTTCCCTGAAGCATAAATCCTACTTCTATGTGATTTTTAGTGAATGGGGCTACTTAGGTTGTATGTGAGGAATCAGTAGTTTTTATATCTTTCAAAAGCAAGCATACTTTTGAAAACAGTAGGGTAATATGGAACCTATTGTAATTATTTGCAATAGTGTTGAGTAGCACATTCAGAATTTATGCAACAGAAACTTTTAGCTTGAATGAATTAAAGCTTTGGATTTGAAAACCTGTCTGTTTCTTAATATAATCAGATATGTGAGTCTTTATAAACTTTCTTTGCTTTCAAAGGCAAACATAACTAATAATTCTGTAAAGGTCTTGAATAGTTCCAACATCTGTTCTTAGTTTACTATAAAAACCATGTCTCTGATCTCATGTGTTGAACTACTGTATGTTTGCCACTGTCTATTTCCTGTGAAAAAATACATCGAACAATAATAGCTTTTGTTCCTAACGTTCCAACCACTAAAACAGCTGAACAAATAATATCCATGCTTTCATTTGGAATAATTTATTCCATGGTACATGTTTATGCAGAGTCATTTGGCTTATTGGATGTTTCATCATTTAAAAATCAAATCTCAGAATTTTAGACTACTGAAAACTCCGGTCTAATAGTTTCCTCATGCTTATAGTAATTCTCTTAACAGCATTTCCTTCCTAATTCATCATCTTATTTTGTGTATAGTTTGCTATATATGAGTAGAAGTGGTTAAAAATCCCCTTTATTAACAAAGTTCATGAAAATTTCCATTCAAGGCCACACATTTTGAAAATAACATTAAAAGATTAAATAATTTGGCATTTAAACCATAAAAATAACTCTCATTGCTCTTTTGTTACCTAAAGAAAGAATAACTATAGATTTGTAATGATATAAATTTTAATACATTTGTCTTAGCTCAACACACTCCAGATGACTTAATGGTGGGCTGAGCAACACAGAGCAAGCCTAACTTCTATTCCACAAGGTATCTTGTTACATAAACCTTACTATCCCAGACATGGAGTAAGTCATGCACTGATTAAATGAGACAAATAAAAACACTGTTTTAAAGGAAGGAAAATAAGTTACTTAAAAATCAGTTTTAAATCATTTGCTGCAGCAACAGTTTGGATTTTTTTTTTCATACAAAACTCTTCTATTTCTAAAAATTTAGGAATTATAGTTTAGAACTTGGTCACCACAACACCCCACTGGAAACCAAAACCTGCAGTCAGCCATCCAGCTACCTAGTTGATCCAACGTCTAGTAACAGATTATCTAGAAAGCTCAGGACGCCTTATGTTTTCAATTTACATTCAGACCTTACAAACTGAGTAAAGCGATATTAACTGTCAATTTTAAGGTTTGAGTTTGGAATACCAGCACTTGAGAGGTTACCATTTCATCAGAGTTCAGTGACTTTAAGGAATAACCACTTTCTTGGTGGTAGTATATCTTAACTAAGGAAACAATGAAATTATGGCTGTATTCGTTTGCTAGGGTTGCTGTAATGAAGTACCACAGTTGCTCAGAACAAAAGAAATGTATAGTCTTACTGTCCTGGAGGTAAAAAGTCCAAAACAGAGTGTCAGCTAGGCCATGGTTAGTTCCTCTGTAAGTTCAATGGAAGAGTCTGTTCTAGGCCTCTTTCTGAGCTTCTGGTAGTCATTTGACTTGTAGCAGCTTAATTCCAGTCTTCCTATGGTGTTCTCCTTATGTGTATGTCTCTCACTGTGTCCAAAATTTCCCCTCTTTATAAAAAATGCCAGTTGTATTAGATTTGAGTTCACCCTGATGACCTCATTTTAACTAGATTGCCCTGTAAAGACTATCTGCACATAAGGTCATATTATGAGGTACTAGAAGTTAGGACTGTAGCTTCTCTTTGGGCGTGGGGGAGACACAGTTTAATGCTATAACAATGGCTTTTTATTTTGGCAGGCAGTTTTGTCTTAGGTATGACAGAGGTATTCTGTGTAACTCAATTGTTTCTCAACAATGTGACAGTCATAAATTGTTTTTACTATATATTTATGATTAGTAAAGTTTTAATAGTCTAATCATTGTTGCTTGCAACTATAGACAAAAGTATTACAATATGCCTTAAAGAAATAATTTAGTAACTATTTTACAAATCCAAATTTAACTTTGGAGCTCTCACTGGATACTTTACTCTTTCCTCCCTTGAGATGTGGATAAAATGTTCCCTCAACTTAACCATGAATCTGTGTTTGAATCAAGCCTTCTCCTTAGAGTGAGCATAGCTCCAGTTATGTACGTCAGCATAACATCAAAATTCTCATAGCCCCATACAGGTATCCTCTTGTTAGTACACAATTAATTTTATTTTCTCTATGACTTGTCAGAAGATTTAAGTAAGAAAGGACCTTAAATATTCAACACAGTTGAATAATTTTACCACATCTTCTTTTCACTCTTCTCTACAATCAAAGGTTGATTTTATATACAACTTACTAAATCATTGCAGGGTAATCTTTTGCAGGCAGGGAGACAATTTATAGATTATATTCAATTAATTAATTAATTTTTTATATTCAATTAATTTAAAAATACTAGCTATGTTTGCTTGTTACCAATTTCTTTGAAATCCTTGTAATTCTTAACTTCATTCAGGCACAGTTTCCTGATAAATAAAATAAATTCCCTTTTCACCTTCCTTTTCAAAAATAAATCTTTGTAAAAAAAAAAGCTGAAAGGGTCTAAGTAGTATTTAAAATCTTAAGTCTTAAGATAGTTGCAAGAATCCATAAGATATTCTGACTTTGTGTGAAAGTCTGACATTGTATGAAAGCTCCCCAAACTATAAATACTAATGGTATAGGGTGCATGACACATTTTCTGAACTAGAATAATTATAACTGCTACTTATTTTGTACAAATTATGTACCAGCTTGTGCTATGTGCTTTACATTTTCTTTTGATTATTATCAATTAACATGTAGAAAAATTTTACCTTAATTTTACCGTCAAAAAAGCATGATTGAGTATCTTTTCAAGTAATACATAAGTAAGAAATGCGGAGAACAGATTTTGAGGTCAGGTATGCTGACATTAACCAATTCACATGCTGTCTCAAAAATACAACTTTCCAACAATTGGACCTACTTAATAGTAAAAGATTCTGCCTCAGGATGTATTCTTGTTCCAGAGTCACTAGAAATGCACACAACACAAAACAAAATAGAATATATATATATATATATATATATATATATATATATATATATATGACACTTGTCATCTGCTGAGATTATCAGAATGTTTTATATGAGAATGAAATTTTAAAATTTTGTTAATATATTCTATTCACTTCCCCTTTTTCATCCTATTATTTTTGTTTTTATTCTAGTATAAATCAACTTATTTTTAAAAATTCTAGTCACAAACTCATTAATTGTATTTCAAAAATCATTATGAGTAAAAAGTTTGAAAATCATGCAGTTAAGTGATAGTTTTCTCTGAGAATTTTTGATTTAGTGACACACATGTGCAGATACACACACAAACATATAATTTGTACTTTTGGATTGGGAGCACTGATGTTCACCTGGTAATCTACTGGCCAGTGATGCATATATATTTGATATTGTGTCCTTAGTATCCTAGCTCAACATGGTATGGGATAATAAGGTTGGGGTCAATCTACTGGTGTGCAAACTCCCTTCTGTAGGAATTGGATATTCCAAAATCTACCTAGGGTCCTCAGAAGCATATGATAAGGGAGCTGAATTCAGTTTCTCTAATTTCCAGCCCTATCAATAGTTCATTTATTCATATAAGAAATATTCATTGAACACTTAGTGTATGTAAAGTTCTCTGATAAATATTGGAATGTCATCAATAAATTATTGCAGACATGAGCTATGCCCTTGCTGAGGTTATAATCTAGATTCGTAATAATTTATACATAATCACACAAAACTATAAAAATGCAACATTTTATGACACACTTAAGAAAGATTTTCTTTCTTTCAAAATCCTTCTCCCCTTTCCTATCCTTCCTTCCCTGTCAAATATTGGGATTGAAACAGTATTTAGTAGGTAAATCTAGAAAAACTATCAAAAGTATTTCTCTGGGGGAAAAAAAAGTGTTCCTTCCCCTGACCACTTCATATATCAATAGTATATTACACTGTGTTTAGGAGAACAAAAAAAAGAAAGGAAGTGAGGGATGGAAAGAGGGAGGAAGCGAGGGAAGGAGAGAGGAGAGAGGAAGGAAGGAAGGAAGGAAGGAAGGAAGGAAGGAAGGAAGGAAGGAAGGAAGGAAAGAGAGATAGATAAGCCCCTGTCTCAATTCCTGTAATCAATTTCCAAATACATTTTTGGAATACAGGCCATCTGAATTTGAGGATTTCCTGCAAAGCTGTTTTGCAAAGCATAATAGCAGTGACCAAATTTTCAGGAAATTTGATTTATTTGAAACATTAATTTTGTCGTAAAAGCTAGACATCTGCACCTTTACTTTTCCTGAGGCAGATAGAACAATGTAGATTTCACAGGACAAAACAGATTTGCTACTCTTGTTCTTTTCTTGAACTGATTATCCCTATTAAAATAGATTCTCCTTAAGTTTCAGTCAGCCTTCCAGTCAGTGATGGTTTTCTTGAGCAGTATTGTCAGGAAGCTCTGACTTTGATTTAGATTTTGAGCTTTAGTGTCAGGTTGAGTAAAGAGTTGATTAAATTATTTCATTTCATTTCTAAGGTACCATTTTTAAATGTCAAATCATTGTTAGATGCTAGACCTTTCATTGTATTTTAAAAGTGTATTTCAGCCTACTTTTAAAGAAAAAAATACTCCCTAAAATATTGGATCAATAGAGCCTAACTGATGGACATTTATGCAGTTGCATCCAGTTGTCTAAAAATGAGGCCCACATTACAGCTCTAGCTTGAAATCTTCCAACCTTCCTATGTAGTGACTAGTATATTTTTCTTTTCAGTAAGTGGCATGAAGAGAGCTCTAGTGATTCTGATTTCCAGGGGTAACTTCCTCAGAATGCATTCATATGGTGAACAATGCATTTAGTCTTAGAGACATAGACATTTTGTAAAAGTTGAAAGTTACTCAACCTCATTTAGTGCATTTCTTCCTATAGAACGCCTTACCTGAATTTAAATGCAACTTAATGTAAATTTCATGTTATGTTAATGCATTCCTAGTTAGGTGAGAATTTGGTTATATGATTTATCCTTCTTTTTCCTCAACTGTCTTTCAAATGATAGATCACGAAAACTGGAAGTCTCAGTAAGGGAGGAAGCAAGATGCTTGATTAAACACTCATGTAGGAATTACATAGAAGCACCAACAGGAAAAAGCAGATATTGAACCCTGGGTAACAATAGTATATAATATTAAACCATGTTTCAGTGCTTAATATTAATATTATATGAACTTCACTTAATATTAATCTTATATGAACATAGTCTAGAGCTAAGATTTTATGGCTAACATCTTGGGCTTCAGGGCTAATTGGACTGTTCTCTCACATTAGTTACATGCCCTTGTGAACATTCTATAAGCCAAAATTTCCTCATTTATGAAATGTAGGTAATATTGCAAGAATTAAAATGGGACTAAATCAGGGATGCCTGGGTGGCTCAGTGGTTGAGTGTTTGCCTTTGGCTCAAGGCGTGATCCTGGTCATGGGATTGAGTCCTGCATCTGCTTTTCCCTCTGCCTGTGTCTCTCTGTCTCTCTGTCTGTGTCTCTCATGAATAAATAAATAAAATATTTTTTAATTGGCACTAAATCACATAATTTAGAGTGCCTCATAGTGCCTGAAAATCAACAAATAATAGTTCTTTTCCACATTTTCCTAGATGGTTCGGAACTTCTCACTTGAACACAAATGTGGAAGACCTGGAGAAGGATTATCAGCAGTACTAATTATCACTGCTTCTCTTCAAAGTTCTGCGGGTTGTGAGAACAGCTCCCCTCCCCGCCAATTTTCTTCGCTTATGCTTTACCCAAAAGACTCCAGAAATCTAATAGGTCTCTTATTCCTGGAGCCACCTGCATGTCCCCAATGCCAGTGCTACCCAGTGCCCTCCAGGAATGATGTATTGCTTTAAGTTGTATTTTAGCAAGTTCTCATTTTTTTCTGACTGCCCTGCTTCCTTTGGCTTCAGCTTGCTATCCAGATCTTATTAGGCATTCTTCTATCATCAATTTTCTTCATAAATCTAGCTCAGTGGACCTATTTTATATCAAGTAATGTTTAAACACTAGTGGACTGATTGTGTTATAGGATTCATTAATCTTGCCAGGTTGATATTAATAAATGCCTCTAGGGTATTAGTTTTTGTTTGATAGGGTGTTTTTTTGTTTTTTGTTTTTTCCTTTTTCTTGAAAGAGTTAGCATCACTCTGGATTTGGATATCTACAGAGTCTGTAGCTTGAATATCCAGTGGTAGTGAAGGAAAAAATTGGACCCTAAATATTTGGTTCACTGGATTCCATGTTGGAAGTGCTTAAAAACTCTGAATGGCATTCCTGATAGGTCAAATACTAAATTAGCAATGAGAATTGGTTGCACTATTTTTCTAAATTGTTAATTTGGCACAGAGAAGAAATCATTGCCCCTGCATGTGTTTTCAACATCCATGTTATTTGCTTGTTTTCCAACAGTGCCCATTCAAATGTCCTGCTGAGATTGCAAAATTTGTTCACCATATTTACTCCTTTACTATTAAAAAAATGTCAAATTGGGGGGAGAGTATTATTATTTGTTCTTTTTGACAATTATGCTGTGGATCACGATAGCCTCCATATATGTAATTATATTGTTTAAGGCAAAATAAACTGGTTTACAATTATATATATGAATAACACCGTCAGTGTTTTAAATTGTGGAAATATTCATGAACCAAGATATAGCAATCTAATTTCTGAAATTTTTATTTCAGAAAAACACTAAAAAATTAATAAATACTCTACTCAAAAATATATTGCAGCATTATTTTTCTACCGGTGAAAAGTTGAAGCCAACCAAGATGATGCATGTATATAAACAAAAACTGGAGAAAATCACACACACACAAAAAATCTTAAAACGTTGATTTTCCTGCATGATTAGATTATGGTTGCTTTTTCTGTGCTCTATTATTTGTGATATTATCCAAATTCTTTTTTAAGCTTGTATAGCTATATCTACATGAGAGAGATGGGGGGAGAGAGAGTAAAGTATGTGCATGTTTGTATCCTCTACATCATTTTTTCTGGAAACCATACTCATTTCCCAAATAAATTCAAGAGTGCCATTATTTATACATCTGGTAACTAAAATTCAGTTCTAAAAATAAGACCTGATATTTAAATGTTTATCTTTGTGAAGTTTTATTTTAAAATACCAGGCATCTCTGAAAATAGTGAAGGTTAGAACTGACCAAAATGATTAAGGAAGTTTAAATTTATTCCCATGATAGAATTCAGCAAATATATCCTCAAAGTAATAGAATACACTTGACTTTCCTCAAGACTGATTGCATCTTCATCATGTAGTTCTGCAATATAAACATAGAAACCATAATGATATAAAACGTCCAAGCATTCCACAACAAAGTCAGTATTATGTGACATTTTTATAAAATCTTAAGTTGTCATCACATTATGAATACATACAAATGTTGAATAGAACAGTAAAACTTGCTAATAAAATGAAGTTGTGTCCTTTTACCAGCAGAACATTACCATCAATGATAGTAAGCTAATAGTAGTAATTTACATAAAAATAATAAATTTTATTTTCATTGACTATTCTTTCAAAGTAAGCCTTACTAAGATCCTATGCAATTATAATTCATGGCACATTAGACCATATGCTTTTTTGAAGCAATTGCCAAATTGAGAAATTGAGCACAAGGTTTCATATTTTTACTTCTTAGTGGAATAATTTTTATCATTCTTTAAATTTAGTTGGGTATAAACAAATCCAACTCCGTATTTCTATTGAGATTCTTATAAAATAAATATCATTAGAGTAAAATTAAAAGAAAAATACACCATCCTGTGCTTACTGGGCGTTTGCTGTTTATGGACTTTAAGGAGACAGGATCTGCAACAGTAATTATTTTAATACTGCAAGCTTCTTCATAAAATATATTTTTGTAATGTAATATCACTGAATGAGTTTCAGTATCTATTTTTCCTTTTGTGCTAGTGCAAAGTAAAAAATGCACAGAAACCAGATTCTACACAATGTGCAAAATCCCCCCTTAAACTCAGAGCGTATATATTGAGGTGAAATCATGTCTGGATTAGTATTAAGAATGGATGGCAGAAGTCCATAAATTGGCAACAATCATGTTTCCTTTGAAAGATTTTGAGGCACGATTTGACAATTAGAGCAAAATTCAAAGGAAAATTGCACTCAGTTGAGCCCACCTATGAAGTCTTTTACAAACTCTGAGAGCCAAAAATTTTGAAAATTGTTCTAGAATGTTCTATTTTTCTTATTAATTTAATGGAGAAATCAATACATGACCTAAATTATTAAGAACTTGGATATTTGCTGATTGCTTTATATACATTATCTCAATTAGCCTTCTCAACAATCACGTGGATGGTGACTAAAATCCCAGTTGACACATAAGGAAACTGAAGCTTTGAGGCAATATATAACATGCTCAAGACCCCTCTGTTAATAAATGATAGCACCAGAACAGGATTCCAGTTATACCTGACTCCAGAACCAATGCTTAGTATGCTTTTTGTGCTATGCAACTGAAGAATATATGCATGTAGGAGTATGGACACACAAAATAGGCTAATAATAGAAAAATTTAAAAATTATATATCAATATTTTAAAAACATGTCATTGTGACCTATGAATAATAAATGGTTTCTCATGAAGGCATGGCATGCGTGATGCAAATTAAACAGACCATGCTGTTGAAGGAGTACAAGCCACGAGATGGAGGACTGGCTAGGTGGCATGTGGCAAATTACCATGCAGCTATTGGGAACATCTTTGTGTTGTAAAAATTTCAAATTTACTGAAAGCAGTTAATAGCATGGTAGTTAATATCCTACTGAGCAAAAAAAAAAAAAAAAAATACTGAAGATTCCAGATTGAGGGGACAGTTTGCAGAGGAAAAGCATCATCAAATGATTCCAATGGATATATTCAGCACTTTGGCATCTGTATTTTCTCATAATAAGTCACTTTAATCAGCTATATGCTGGTTAAAAAGATTTTCCATACATCAAAAATGACTGTTTATTTTTCAGTCATTATAAAATTTTTTGGTCATTTTTAAGGAAATGAGAGCAAATTGCAAACCTATTTTCTGCAAAAGAATCAACAAGTAAAATGCATTTATTAAATGTAAATAACATATAAGTTAAAAAAACAAGGTTCTATTTCCTATTTTGATTGAATTAATATGTTCCCTGAAGTGTTCAATTATTTTATAAAACATTTAAGGTGTTTTAAAATATTTTATGCATTGTACATTATACACATTTGCATTTATAAATCTGTATATTTCATTTAATTTAAAATTATTTTTTATCATACCTTAAGTTCTGGTATGCTAACGTTCCTCTCCTTTTTTGGTATTATGATATCCAAACATAAGTATTATGAATCCAGAACAAGTCAGTGCCTACCTGTTTCAGAGAAATGAACTTCTCTTGTACCTCGTTCTGCCATCAGTTGGTATCAATGTATGTATTTAAGGGTCAGTTTTCAGGCAGTTTTGCCCACCTGGAACAAAATATGCAGCAAAGGGTGGTACATAAGAAAGTCTGGGATCTTGATGGGCCAATGTTTGATTCATTTACCTTCCCTACTGATCATCTTTACCCCGTAAGACTCGGTAAGACCGTTCGCAGAAGGCTGTCTCCTGATGGCAGTTGCAGTCAACTGAATGTTGGAGAGAATAGGCAAGAGATGAAAATAAGTCTTGTTTTGGGGCACTTGGGTGGCTCAGTCGGTTAAGCGTCTGCCTCCAGCTCAGGTCATGATCCTAGGGTTCTGGGATTGAGCCCCTGGGCTCCCTGAGTCCTTTGAGCCCCTAAGCCCCGAGTCAGGCTCTCTGTTCAGTGGGGAGTCTGCTGCTTCTCCCTCTGCCCTTCCCTGCTTGTGCACTCGCACGCACTCTCTCTCTCACTCTCTCTTAAAAAAAGTAAATAAAATCTAAAAATAAAAAATAAAAAATAAAAGAAGTGTTTTAGGGTGAGGATTTCTGGTAGCATATTTTTCTTTTCATAATATTTTCTTTAATATTATTATTACATGTTGTGTGTGTGTGTAATTGAGATTCAATACACACCCACCCCCTACTCCTGCCATCACATTGCTAGATCCCATATGAGCTCCCAGCATCTATTTTATTCTGAATGTGTTGTTAACTCTGATACACAGGATCTCTGCAAGCAAGATTCCCTTATGCTGACAAGCAATTATGCTGCATCGCTCATATACGAAGAGTACCAGCAAGACTCGACTGACCGTGAATATCTCTTCTGGCTGTTTCAAATTTCTAAGACCAATTCAAATTCAAATTTCCTGGGAAAATTGCACATCAATTGACATATATTTATTATAAACTCTTAGCAAGACCTAAATAAATCTTGTAGCTCATTAACAGTATCACAGGCTATAAAACTAGGTAGCCAACATAAGCTAGTAGGGCAAAGCCATGAGGTAATGGGGCATAGGACATTAAGTTTTCTAGGAGTCTACGAATCAGGAATATGAGCCCTACTTGAATAAGACAGGCCAAATGGTCCACCCTGAAGTGGAGTCCTAGGTCATGATGATGATAACTGTTGGACATTGCTGAGGGAAACAAAGAAAAATATGTTTATGACACTATGTTAGCAACAATAATAACTGCTTCAAAGGAGTTTGACTTTAAGCTAAATATACTTCGGCTAGATACATTATTTTGTAAACATTACTTTTAATTTCCACAACTCTCTGAAGTGTGGATACTTATCTTCATTTTAAAATGAGGACACTAACATGCAGACTTTAAGTAACGCATCCAAAGCTACACAGCTAATAAATGGTTTTGCCAGGATTTCTCAGAGTCCCATCTACTCCATCGTACTTATTATTCATTTGCTCATTACCACACATTGAAATTTTCATGTGACTTTCTCTAGGTATTTTTTTTTTTATCCCTTTAGGCAACATTTAGGCAAGACTCTATATCTACTGGGCCTGGTGCTTCCAATCCTGGAAGAATCAATTAAGCTCTAAAATAACAATTGCTATGTTAGAGTATTTCATCACTGACCACTTGCCCCTGCCTCATTTATTTTTGTGTTATATTTAAGAAACTTCAACTAACAAACATGATCTAGAACTGTATTTAAGTGTGCCAAGTATACATAAAAATTAGTACCTCAAAATGATGCACACACAGTAGAAACACAGTTTAGTTCCAATGATGCACTGCTTTCATGTTATAATTCATTCCATAATATCTCACTGTGAATATCTTCATTTATTTATATACAGTTACATGTTTTATCCTTCTGACTTAGTTTTGCGTTCTTCCTATTAAAAACAAAGTGATACTTGTATTCATTGTGTGTGTGTTTGACATCCTTTAGTTTTCTTTCATAGAGAATAAAGAGATTTTACATCATAAAATGAAAATATCCAAAGGATTTCATCATCCACATGAGAGCTAGACTTAATAAATCCAAATTATGAAACTCTATGCCTTACACATGTGCATTTATTCTTTTATTGCCAAGTTGAGATAATTCATTTTCTAATTCCATGCTTTCCAAGTTCCAGTTTTCATATCCATGTATTTCTTATGATATTCTTTTTCCTTTCTCTTATCTCATACTAATGGCCTTATTGGGAAAATCTCAACACATATGTCCCTGTCTTGTTTTTCATTTTATCATGTCCCTTTTTTCGAAATCCCATATAATCTAAAATACTATATTACTTTCCCACTTAGCTTTCCAGAAGATGATGAGCCTGAAGGCCCAAGTAGTCCTAGGTAAGATCATGGAAAAAAATATTTGCATGTAGAAATTTATGTGATTTACAAATCAGTACAAGATATGAATTCAATAGTCAGAATTATCTTACTAATGCAGATATCTGGGGAATACAGGTCCTGTAGTTACTGTCTAGCTACTTCCCAATGGATTTTATGTAGAATAAGAATTCTCCGTTGCCCTGTCAAATCATATCATCTACACAGATTTTTTTGGCAGTGAAGGATATGTGAGCATGGCAGTATTAATAACTGGGAGAAAAACATTCTTGGTTCTCATTCAAGATCATAATGGTGTGCTGTTTAGCATACTATCTTCTGTCTCTGTCTGAACAACACCATAAAGCAGAGCATGGTTACATTTTGAGAAAAATGTCATGAAAATTTTAAAAACCCAGATTTTTGTAGTTTTTAAAACTGATTATTCAAAATACCAAAATTTTCAGTATTTTGTAAATAAGGACACATGCCAAATTAAATCTATTTGGTTAATTTCTCTTCTGAGGTAGATACAATCCCTTTGCGATTATTAAAACCATAGCGTTACTGATGTTTTTGATAACACAGACCTCAATGAAATGAACACATAATCAGTTGTTTTAAATAGTAATATTTTTAATTATTAAACAATTAATAATAGTTCATTTAAAAAGCAGTGTCTTTAAGAACTATCTTTAAGCATCTTTCTTTTTTTTCTTTCTCTTTCTTTTGTAAAAGAGATGTGCTTTGATAAACTGTATAAACATATTATGCGCTATTAAACCTTAAAATTATATGCTTGACAGATAGCATATAGTTCTCTCTAGGGCTTTATTGCAGTCTGTGGAACTTATTAGTTATGATTTCATTGCCAGTGGCAAAACACAGAATGTTCTATAAATTAAAACATTTGGCTATGGCTATGGGAAATTCTCCGTGATGAACAGGGGTTGGAGTGGGGCTGGAAAACAAACCTAACTGCTTTCATTCAAAAAGGAAAAAACAAAAAAAAAACAAAAAAAAAAACTTTGGTGTGGACTGATTTTGTGCTTCAGGTTTGTTTATCTCAAGGATTGAACATTCTAAACAATGTGGGAATTGCGGTAATTTTAGAACCAGCGTAGATAAATTTACAAGTTAAATCACAATGTTTACAAAAGAATGTATAAAGCAGTACACCTTACCTATACCAGATGCTAGTAATCCAGATAGCAGGCTATCAGTTCAAAGGAGCAATAACTTGGCCATTCTTTATGTTGACTCCATTTTTCCAAATCCAATTATTTATTTGTTTGTTCATTTATTTATTTATTATTGTTTTTTATAAGAGGGGCCTGCTATTTCCTGTCACCATCAATGTTTACAATCTCTTCATTTCCATTTCATGTTTAATTAAATTATTTTCTTGGAATTAACAAATACGCATTCCACCATTGACCCATGTAGATCAATCCAACAGTATTTTCTGAAGTAAACAAGTTTTGGCCACTATGGTATAGGTAGTTGGTTTCATATTCATTTATATCACATTAATATAGAATTCAGTTTAGGCATACATCTCTATGACTTTAAGTGTGTATATACTATCAATGTAACTTACAGCTTTGCACAGGATAAAAATGATCAAAATTAGGTAATTGCAAATAAATTATTATCAATGCATAGATAACAAGAACACTTTCAAATGAACTACTGATACCTAATTAGTTAAACTTGTTAAATAATTACAGAATCATCACGGCTCTCATTAACAACTGTTATAAACTGATGAAATTTGATTCAATAGAGCTTGTATAAATTTGCACTTGGTTGAAACATCTGCAAACTGTAGCAAACAGTTTTTAGTGCACAGGGATAGAGGCACTTCTGCAGTCTCTGTGACTGCATGCCTTTCGTCCTTCAAAAACTGCAGCCTCTCCTTTTCATTCCTCTCTTTCCTTTTACAGTCCTTTCTCCTTTTTTTTTTTTTTTTGCAATCTTCAAGCTCATTCTCATTAGAATTTCAAACATAGCATGTGTCCATGTAGTTCTGCCATTAAATTCTAAATCTAGAGCACCTGTATCTTTGAATGTGGTTTTCATAAGTTTAGAAATATATACACAGTTATTTTGTCTTTCAAATTCTATATTAAACACACAGAGTGTGTGTTTTAAAGAAAATAATGGGTAGGTTGGCTTCAATTAGATTATTCATTTTTCAGGCCATAAAAAATTCTAAGTGCTTGCTGGTTTCTTCACTTACTATAGAGTTAGTCCTCATGCAGTTCATATCCTCTGTGATCTCTTTCTGAACTAAAGCCATAAATATCCCTTCCCTAGCCTGAATTCACCTGCCAGAAACTATTTTAAAATCATAGTGTCTTACATTTGGGGAAATGCACACACCTACATATCCACTCCATCTATTCTGAGCCTTCTGATGAATACAGGAGTGGTGAAAATTAAGGCAAAAGTAATGGGGATAATTGGATTTAGTCTGTATATTGAGCTGCATTGTCTGAAACGTGGGAGTGGGCATGATAAAAATTCCCAGTGTGTCATAGCTTGCTGTTTCTAAAGAGCTTGAAGATATATTTACCTCACTAAACTGGAAAAATATAGGCAGAAATTATATCTACTTCTTTCAACTTCAAGTAATATTCTTTGCACTAAGTTTTTGGGACATACGTCAATTGTACAAAAATTATTATGGAATAATTTTATTTATTTTGTCAGAAGTATTTTGGTACTTTTGGGGCATCAGTAGATTCTGAATAAATCTATATTAATAAAAATATTGAATAATGGGAAGTGAGAAAAGTATAATAATGTGTATGGAGGAAGCACAATGTGAAATAGACAGCCATTTCATGGTTTCTCCCAACTGGAACTTTGAACATTAAATTGTTTGCTTTGTATGTGATTTCAAAGCTCATTAGTTCTAACTTTATAATATTGCAGGTCAGACAACAAAACCTCAGAGACATTAAATGATGTTCTCATTTAACTGTCTGTACCTAACTAGTTACTAAGTTAGTTGTGAGTGCCATGTCTAGAAGGATTTCCCACAAACCAGTTCAATGGTCTTTCATGTTGCTAGTAACCTGAGTATATATAGAAGGACCATCATAAAAAAAAAAAAAAAAAAAAGGACCATCATAGAGTGGAATAAACAATTAATTAAAATTGAAGAACTTAGACTAATACTACCTTTATCATTGACTAACAAGTAACACAGTTCTGCTCAGCTTCAGTTTTCTAAGGTACAAAATTAGAATTATTTTATCTATCCTGGAATGGTAGAGCAGATGCAGTCATCAAATGACATACTCTCTATGAGAGGGAACAAACTCCAGACAATACTTTTAAATGCAAATACATTTGAGTGTATACTTATTACTAAAAAATGAGTTCCCAAAGCAAATCTAATTATAATCATCATTTTCTACTTGGACATTTCTCTTTTTTAGCATTCAGTCATTCATAGGCAAACACTGGACACAAACTATATACCAAACACAGTAGTCTATACAGGAAATGTAAGTTGAAAAATATAAATTGAAAAAAAATATAAACTAGTCTCATTCATAGTTTATTTTACTTGGCTAAGATGTGTTCAAGTTCCACTGTTTTAGCTAAATTTCATAGCCACAGATTATACTTGTAGTATAGTCAATGCCTTATAATTGGATAAAGAAGATATAGAATGAGCAGAGATTTTAGGCAGAAGTCAAATTTGATTCCTGCTTTTTGCTTAAGCCACACAGGTAATCCTTGACCAAGTCCTGCTGGCTCTAAACGCCCAATTAATCAGTCTCCCTTTTCTCCAAAACTCTACCACCTAAAATAAGTACCACCCTCTTTAATCAAGACACTACACAACAACCTCTAAAATAAAATAGTCTAGGCTTCACCTTCTGGCCCCTCACACACCATTCAGCACAAAGAAGTCAGAGTAATCTTTCAAATAAATAAGTCAGATTACAGACAATGACTCCTGGCCCTTCTGCAGTGGCCTATAGAGCTACAGATGATCTAGTTGCTACCTAATTCTCCAAATTTATATTATACCACCTGAATTCAGCTTCACTGGCTTCCTTTTTATTGCTTGAACAGATCCAATTATTTTCTATTTTAGCACCTATAAACTTGCACTTATCTCTGCCAGAATGCTGTTTTACTAATGCTCTGCATGGCTGACTTCATATTTGGGGTTAATTTCTCAGTTCTGTACTTAAATTTTGTCTCCTCAGAGGACCCTTTCTTTATCACATTGCATGTGGTCATTCTTCACTTTTCAGCAAATATTAACCTCATGCCTGCTATGGGCTGAATGTCTTTCTCCCCAAATTCATATATTGAAGTCCTAATGTGATGGTATTTAGAGGTGAGGTCTTTGAGAGGGAATCAAGTCATGACGGTGAGCCTCCATGATAAGGTTAATGACCTTATAAGTAAAGGAAGAGAGATAGTTCTTTCTGTGTGTGTGTGTGTGTGTGTGTGTGTCTGTCTGTCTGTCTGTCTCTTTCAGTCATATGAGCATGCAGTGAGAAGGTGGCTGTGTCTAAGATAGGAAGCAGGTCCTCATCAGACACTGGATGTGCTGACACCTTCATCTCCTACTTCTCAACTTCCAGAACTGCTAGAAATAAGGTTTTGTTACTTAAGCTACTCGGTCTCTGGTATTTTTGTTATAGCTCAAAGTGACCAATATGGTACTTACAAACCTAGTTTGAATTGGCCTGGTAGGCCAGTTATTCTATATCACATCAGTGAGCTATTTTTTTATATAGTCTTAAGATAATTATTGCTTGTCTTTTTAATATATTTGTTTACTTATTTATCCTATCAGTCCACAAAGTTTTAGTCTTCAAGAGGCAAGAATTTTGTCTCATTCATAGAAATCTCCCTGTGGCTGAGCCTCATATCTAGCATATTATGAACATTCAACATATATATTGAATGAATGAACAATTTCACAATATTTTTGAGAAGTGTTTTGAGTCAGTTATTGATGGTTGCTGAGTACGCTTTTTTTGCTATCAAGATCAAAAAGTAACACATATGTCAGATTTATTCATGCAACAAATATTTTTAAACACCAAATACATGTAAGGTATTGTCCTATGCTAGATACCAGGACCCTAGTTGTGAATAAAACATAATTCTAGCCATAAGGAATTGACATAAGGAAGGAAATAATTTAAAAACTATATTGGTATAAACTTAAAATGGATAAGATGGTAAGTTTTATGTTGTATGGGTTTTGAGCCCCAATTAAAAAACAATATATTAAAAATATATAGAATCAGATAATTCTATTTGAGATATGTTATAAAGGAGAAGCACAGGAGTTGATGAAAATGCATAATAGGAGGAGAGATTGAGGAGAGTTTCATGAAGAGTAATGTTTAAATTGAAAACTAAAGGTTGTTATAGGGGTTGCCTAATTGAAAAGAAGCATGAAAGTTTTAGGCACTTGTCAAAACTCACATTGTTAAAATGGAAGCTGAGCAAGGCTAGGTAGCAGAAACGGAAAGGTGAAGAGCAACCCAAGATGAGTCCAAAGGGATCATTAGATGAGATCCTATAGTGCTGCCATAGAGGTAACCCTGGGTCTCCCTGCGGTTATGCAAAGGCAGAGAATTCATATTTAGTGCCAGGAAGGTTTTCTGGAGGAAGACTTATCTATAGTGAGATGAAAGGGTAAGCAGAGTTGAGCAGTATGAGTGGGACAGTAAGGGAGGAGAGAGGTGTGAGGCTCTTTGAATTTCAATGCCTACAGATAATTCTATTACTAATAATGGATCCCTCAGGAGAATCTAATGTGGACATCCTACCTCCCCCTTTCATCATATACTATTGCATACAGTCTAAATAGTTTTCTTCAATTTTCCACTCTAATAACATAATTACCTCACAATTTTTTTAAAGTTTGTCTTGTTTCTTCTTTATTGTTTTTAATCTTTTTTTCTTTCCTTTGAGGGAGCAGAGACTGCTGTACATTGGTAATGTTTTTTGAAGTCAAAGCATTACTAAAAAGACTTTCATAAAGATGCTAAGAAACTAGAGACCTTTCTCATACCACGCCTGTCAGTCTTCTGCTCCTCCTTATTATTTGTAGAAAACCAGAAATCCCTTTCCTGGAAAAAAAAAAAAAGTATTGAAGGATAAATAGGAGTTAAATCAGAGGAAAAAATAAGAAAAGGAGCGACTGACAGAAGGAATCAAATTAGCAAACGCTGGGCTTGTTTAGAAAATTACTAGTAGATATTTTCTTTTTGTAGTGCAATGAAAGACATGATGGACAGGAAATCATCAAATACAAGTATGTGTATTAATTTTCTAGAGCTACTGCAACAAAGCGCCACAGTCTGAATGGCTTAAACAGCAGAAATGTATCATCTCAAAGTTCTGAAGACTGTAAGTCCAAACTCAAACTACTGGCAGAGTTGGTTTCTTCTGAGGGCTGTGAAGGAAAAATATGTTCTAGACCTCTTTTCTTGGCTTGTAGATGGCCATATTTTCCTTGTGGATCTTTATATTCTTTTCTCTCTGTCAATATCTTTGTGTCCAAATTTTCCATTTTTATAAGGACACCAGTCATACTAAATTGGACCCAACTTAATTATCTCACTTTATCTTGATTACTTTTGTAAAGACTCTAGCCCCAAATAAGGTTACATTCAGAGGAACCGATGGTTGGTACTTCAGCATACAAATTTGCAGATAGGAGACACAATTCAATTCATAATAGTGAGTCAACGTGCTCTTGTAAACTGTAGAGAATGGGAAATAAATCAAGCATTCACGTTATTAAACATTTCAGACTATGGAGATTTGCTTAAAATGAAAAGATTTGCCAATTTCTTTTGAAATTATCCTCAAACAAGGGTACATTAACTAGGAATTATCATTGATATCTTTTGTGTTACCATTTTTTTCATATAAAATATGCATTTCAGTAAATAGTAAAATGTGGTCAAATTGTTTATAACTTCCAATTAAAACTCTATGCATCACAATTTTGGATTGAAGACACATACTTTGTCACCTCATTTCAAGAGTTTATCTCTGTCTCAAAGTTCCTCAGCTCAAAAAAAAAAAAAAAAAAAAAGTTCCTCAGCTCTACATCCTTTTTTCTATACTTTTCAATCCTCTAATGCAGACCACTGTCCACTACAACTATTGGTTGTTTCTTAGTTGTATTGTTGCTCTGTTCTAAAATAATTCATCTCACTATTATTTTTTATTATGAGAAACTATATCCATTTTGTGTCATGCTTATAAAAGTAATTTGTGTTGTTTTTAGAAAATATAGCAGGGCCCATAATAAAAAAAAAAATGACACTTTGCTGGGTAGAGAAAAAACAAATTGTAAGTCTTCCTTCATTCAAGAAATATGTGTCCGTCTCCTAAGGCAATTACTTTTAACTGTTAATATTTTAATTCTTCTAAATTAAGTTTCTTTGGAGTTATTTTTAAATTAACAACTTTAGATCGTAACCAGTCAGTCCCCTGATAAGATAAAGATTTAGCTTATTTTCACCAATTCCTCTTTCTCTTCACACTCCTTCTGACACAGTTTTTGCACCTTTTCCTCTCTCAGTTGGGAAACACTGCAATTTAAATAATACACATATACACAGTCTATCTGTATTGTTCTTCAACCATTAACATTATCTTTCAATTCTCACCTTTGGAATAGGAAGATGGTGATCTCTCTCACTCTCTCCCTTTGCTAAAGCAACTACATTTGAGTATACTTGCCTTTACTTTTACATTTTCAATATCTGTTTTGTTACTGTACTTGATTAATCTGTAGGTACATTTGAATAGATAACAATCTGTTTGCATTATTACAGCTATTTGATGCTTCAAAGCCAAATATTACAATTCATTTCCTTTATTTTAGTATGTTTGTTTATTTTTTTCATTTCATTTTCATTTGCTGCTACCTATTTTTGCATTCTCTCATTATTTCTGACACACTTTAGGATCTTTCTTTTATCATTCTCTGAGAAATATGGATTGCAAATTTGAGTTGGATAACACTGGAAACAAGAACAGTTAGGAGGCTGCTGCCCTGGAACAGCTGAAATATAAAGGGAGCTTAAATGACAATAGTGGCAGTAGGATCAGCTCAAATCCATCATTATTATGAGTAAAATAGCTAGAAGCACACACTCTCCATAGTGTGTCAGTAGCATCATTTTGCATAGAAAGTATTGCACAATATCATTATATTTTCCTACCATGCAAGTCCTAAGATTAGAGATCATAAAGCCACTCTAGGTCATAGAGATTTCACAATTGACAACTGTGGTAAACACACACACACTCACACACACACACACACACACACACACACTAATGCAATAGTCATTAGTAGTGGTGTATCATACTTTTATTGTATTTTTAATAGCTGCACTAAAATTTTTATTAGTTTTTTAAATTAAATTATAGAGATTACAAAATCCCTGAATTATAATGAAGTAAGTGCTTTTAATAATATGTATCCTTAATAGACAATAATTAATTGGGCTATGTATGTGTTGGGGGGCTAGTGGTTAGTATTTGTAAAGGATGACCTTGACATGGTTTGTGAGGCCTCCAAAGCAATTACTGTGGAAACTGAGATGGAAAACAATGGCAAAAAGCAGATAGAACTGCTCAAATTAGTCCAAATCACAGACATTGCTCAGCAGCATTAAATGACAGTTAACTTTTAATGAGGGACGACACGAGGTAATTAAATCTTGACATACAATTATGAAAGAAAATATCAGGTAACAATCTTGCTATACAATACAAAGGGAGAAAAGACATTTTCTGAAAACTTGCCTGATGCTCTGTCATCTGAAACTATTCTTTATGAGTGCAGGGTGAAGGTCAAGGAGGTATCTCAACTCCATCAATCCTTTGGACAGTTACAAATGACCTTTCGCTTTCCATAAGACATTCAATATTCTGAATTGGAGGGATACATTTTTCTGTGTTTAGAAAATGGCAAAATTGAAACCTTTCCTATTGCAGGAGGCACACTTTTGTTGACTCTCTTGGACAGCCTGTTCATTCCCAGAGCTTGTTCAAGCTATGATCTCATTTGCATTAACTATCTAATCTAGAGAAAAGCGTCAATTTTATATTGTGTATCTGAAATTGTTCCACTTGCTGAATAATTTTTGCTCAAGCTTTGAAAAAACCCAACATGGGCCTAATAGAGAATGATAATACCTCTTTTAAAATACTTGAGTGAGTTTTAACTTTAGAGAAGTAGTCCATGAATTTTGCATTTACATTAGAAAGCTGGTAATGGAGATGGAAACAAGATTTTATTCCTGATTTTTTTCCCTATCTGATATTCTTAGAAGAAATTATTTTTGAGTAACAATTAAAATATATTTAAAAAATTTCAGTTCAGAACTAAGACTCCTCTTGCTCTAATGAATTCAGATTTTTAAAATACTTACTTTTTCTTAGTTTTCCATATAAAAGGTCACAGTAATCAAGCTGTCATCAACTTATGAAATATATAACCATACAGCTACTGGCTAAAATTACATTTAGAGGTACCTTAAGATAACACAAGACTTATACTATAGTATGAATAAGTGCATTGTGACACATAATTAAAAAGTTATAAGCATTAAAAATGCACATGACACCAGTTCAAAGAATGAGGCATTTTATTTATTTATTTACTTAATTGTTTCTTTAACACAGAGGTGCTGGTTCTCTCTTATGAGCTAGAGATTGCTCTAGGCCCTGTGGACTATAGCCAGGGATCATCAAGACAAGGTATACACGTCCTTGTGGAGATGCTATTGTGGAGAGATGAAACATAAAAGCAAATGAAACATAGATAATATCATTCCAAACACTGCTAAGTTCTTTGGAGAAAATAAAACAGAGTAATATATAGATAATATGAACTTGGAGCAAAGGAGCACATTTTCCACAGTGTGATTAGGGAATCTTTGAATAAGGTATATACTCTTGCCTGTGAGGCTATCAGAATTGAGAAACAAATATATGTCATTTAATGAGTAATTGATTGAGGTTTTGGTTACTCCTTGCATTCTTCCCAAAGCCATTTCTCCAGCAGACTGATTTTTAGCTATTCTCATTATTTATTCTAAAAAGGAAAGGTAGTTTTTGATCACTGACTAATCTTATAGAAGATCACAGTACACATATTTATTGTTATATTTTTTTGCAATACAGTTGTAAAACGTTAATATTTTTCATGGGAACTCTCTAAGTTTAATGATGGAAGAAGTTAATATAACAAGAATGTTTTCATTTTCTAAGTTCTGTCTTTGTGTTTTCTGTAAATTATGAATTAAGGCTTATTTCTGAGGGGCAGGGACAATTTGTGTTAGCCGGTAAACAGACACAGAGAACTAAAGACAACCCAAAGAGAATTGACAAAGCAAAAATAAAAGTAAAAAAATGATTGATGATGGTTGATATTCTTAAAAGGTTAAAAATAGTTTTGAAAATAAGTTTACTGTAGGATAAGTTGTGATGGGTTCCACTTAGAGTATACTTAGTTTCTTTTTTTTTTAAGATTTTTTTATTTATCCATTAATGAGAGAGAGAGAGAGACAGAGACAGAGACAGAGAGGTAGAGACACAGGCAGAGGGAGGAGCAGGCTCCATTCAGGGAGCCTGACATGGGATTTGATCCCGGGACTCCAGGATCACACCCTGGGCCGAAGGCAGGTGCTAAACCCCTGAGCCACTGGGGCTGCCCAAAATAGAAAATATTCTATTGCCAACTCAGACTCATGTGAATCAGAAATCTTATACAGTATCAAACTTTCCTAACAAATTCAAGGATAAAAATCACAGGGCACTGAGATTTCCAATGCCTGTCCCCAGGTTCTATCCTGCTGCATTAGAAGGCACTTAACCCATATTAACTTGTGAGATCTTTACTAATGCCTACAGTCACATCATTTACTCAGAGGCATCTTGGCCATGAAATCTCTCCATTTTATACTTAGTTACATGGCTTATATGATATTCTTTAGGGATCCATGCAAAAGTATGCCCCATGGATTTGCAGATTTTGGGTTGACTTACCATTAGCAATCCTAGCCAAGCAGGTATGTTCTGATTTATAGACAAGGATTCATAGATAGGGGTTCTCCTGTTAACAAATACCAAATTTTCTTTTACCAAGAGATCTATCATTTGCCTGTTTAAAAGAAGATTTCACTGTGTTGAATTCTTCTATCCTCAGGGCATCATCTTTACCTCCTCTTCAATCAGGAAGAAAATGTAAAACCGAGCTTTCTTTGAACCACTTATTTCGCCTAAGCAGACTGCTATACTCATTTCAAAGTATTCATATATATATACATTGGTAGAGGAACCACATTTAATGGTATAATGAGGAGTAGTTCCACTGGCAGGCAACAATGAGAAGGTGATAGAAGCTTTGTTTCTTTTTTCTCATTAAGGGAAAACTCTAGTTTCATCTCCAAATCATAAAGATCATTGCCTATAAATCATTGTAATGAAATCACTGATATAATTCATAAAACTATTATCTCATTACTACCCCTATGTATCCAGCATGAAATTAATGTAAGGTGATATGAAGAAAATAATTGCATCCAGTTAACATTTCTGTGTAGCTGAATAGAACCTGAGAGACAGGTTGTGTATTGGTTAAGGATCTAACTCTGCAGTCACACTGTCTGGATTAAAATCTGGTTTTACCCCTTAAACAATGTGATTTTAGAATAGTTATGCAATCTCTATTTGCCTTCATTCCTCCAATTACAAAATGAGGATTATAATTTTATTTTATACATAATATTGTAAGAGTTAAATAATATGTGGAGGGCTTTTAGAAGCAGCTATTGTCAGAAATAGCACAATAGTATAGGCAGTTTTCTGAGTTTTGATTGTGCTGTAAGGGTTGTATTATTCAAGGGAGCTTGGATGACTTAGTTGGTTAAGCCTCTCACTCTTGATCTCCGCTCAGGTCATGATCCCATGGTCATAGGATCGAGCCCACGTTGTGCTTCACACTCAACAGGGAGTCTGCTTGAGATTCTCTTTCTCCCTCTCTCTCTATCCTTCCCTCTGCTCGTGAACTCTTTCTCTCATTAAAATAAATAAACAAATATTGGGGAATAAAAGACTTGTATTATTCAGTTTCCTGATTTTAACAGACAATTTTGGAGACACAATTATTCTCAGTTAACTATTCTCACATCATTTGCATGCTATTGTTTATGTTTCTTAAATGTGTTTTTTTATGTGGTTGTTGTGCTAATGTATAGTTCTTATTAACCATAATGGGTTAATGACTCTAATATCTTTGATTGAAACATAATACTAATGATGAAAATACTAATATAAACATCAAACAGTATTGTGAGCTCAAATAAGAACAGACTCCAGTAAAACTATGGATTGTGAATTTTTGTAAGGATTGTACAATTAACATATATAAACTGTAATTTTATCTTTCACAAGCAGCTGAAAGACCCTAGAAACACAAATAACAAATACAAAATTAGTATCAAAATGCCGTTTTTTTAAATCAAACTAATAATCTGTCTACCCTCAAGGTTCAGGGTGTTTTTTTGTCATAAAATATTAATTAGTTGCATCTTCACCTTCAAAGTATATTTCCTAGAGGTCTGAGGCAGCCCAGAATACTTTCAAAATAATGCTTTTTTTTTTTTTCATGAAATGGATGTTGTCCAAAAGGTAAAGAAGAGAATAAAACAATAGCAACATCATTTAAAGTTGCATTCCTTGGAGCAAAAAAGACATATAGTAATTCAGAGGAGCTCATAAAGCTAGTGTCAAGTGGATGGCAAACATGACCAATATTCTCTGGTTATTGGCAAAATCCTTCCCAAGTAACATTGTTGTGCAATGCACAACACCAGTGGCACAGAAAGCAGAAAAGAACTGCCTATGGAGTGGAGGGAGTGACAGATCCACCCAAAGGTTGTGACTCTACTCATGTGAAGACTAACCTCTCTTGGCAATTTGCCAAAATATCTGGGAGAAAAATGTAGTATGTGAGAGAATGACATTTTGTCCTTTTTCGACTGAAAAGCCTTAGTCTAAGAGATTTTTGTGGTTTTCTGTTTTGTTTTGTTTTTTAATTTCAGTAGAAGTGTGAATAATTATTAATACTTGCGTTTAACTTTGGAGTCATGATGCAGAGTGGGAAAGGCACTTGAATCAGTTCAATGAAGTGGCAATCACTGAAAACATCTGTCCCAATGAAATCTTTAAATTATCCTCCACACAGAACATTTGGAAAGTACCAATGGAGCTTTTTAACGTTAAAAGAAATAGTAAAGTCAATGAATTAGATATGGATGAAATTCCAGTCACAGCTAGTAAGAGAATATTTTTTAGCTTCCAGAAAGTTCAAGATTTTGCTTTTCCATTCTGAAATATGCATCTTATAGAAAATCCACATGCTACTGTGTAAAATGGATAGCATATAAACATTTATTTATGACACTGATATTGTTAGGAAATTCCATTTCTATAGTACATCCAAGAGACATAGCTCAATAATAAATAATAAATATAGCACCAATCACTCTAGGGTTAATATATTATATTTTTAATGTTGACAATTACATTTTGATATTTTATTTTATTTTTTAAAATTATATTAGGTTAGCATTTTAAGGAAATGAACAAAGAGCTTAATCAATGACACCTTAACTCTTCCAAAAAGTTAGTTCTATTTTTCAGTCTCTGGAAGAAAAAAAGAACATTTCATATGTATATATACAAATATATGTGCATATGTGTGTGTATGTGTAGTTAATTGCTACTAACAAATTACTACACACATAGCTCCTGCAACACACACTTATATCAGTTTCTGTGAATCAAGAGTCCAGGCAAATCTTAGCCGGGTTCTCTCCTCATGTTCTCAAAAGGCTACAAACAAATGATCAGCTGGGCTGTGTTCCTGTCTGGAGACTTGACAGGGGAAGAATCTGAGTTTCAATTTATTCAGGTTGTTAATGGAATTTGTTTCCATGTAGCTGGATGATTGAAGTTCTGGCTAAGTATAACACAAGCCAATATGCCTGACTACACTTCTTAATAATTTATACTTTTAGAACAGTTTTAGATTCACAAAAAATGTGAGAGGAAAGTACAGAGATTTCCCATATACCCCTTGCCTCCACACATGAAAATCCTTCTCCTTTATCAATATTCCCCCACCAGAGTGATGTATTCGATATAATTGATGAAGCTACACTGATGCATTATAATCACCCAAAGTCAACAGTTTACATTAGAGCTCACTTGGTTTTATAAATTCTGTGGGTTTAGACAAACGTATAATGACATGTATCCATCATTATAGTGTTTTACAGAATATTTTCACTTCTCTGAAAATTCTCTGGGATCTTTCTATTCATCCTTCCCTCTTTTAGCTCCCAAACTCTGATTTTTTTAATTGTCTTTATAGTTTTGCTTTTCCCAGAATATCATTTAATTGAAATCATATGGTATGCAGCCTTTTCAGATTGACTTTTTTCCCTTGATGATATGCATTTAAGTCTCCTCCATGTCTTTTTGTGGCTTGATAGCTCATTTCATTTTAGGGCTGGATAATATTCCTTTGTCTAAATTATCAGTTTATTTAACCATTCACCTCCTGAAAGATACCTTGGTTACTTCTAAGTAATGGCAGTTATAAATCAAGCTGTTAAAAACATCTGTGTGTAGGTTTTGTGTGGACATAAGTTTTCAACTAGTTTGGGTAAATAGCAAGGAGAGTGATTACTGGATCATATGGTAAGAGTATGTTTAGTTTTACAAGAAACTGTCAAAGTGTCTTCCAAATAAGCAGTATCATTTTGCATTCTCACCAATAATGAATGTTGCTCACTGTTGCTCCATGTCCTTGGCAACATTTGGTATTGTCAGTGTTCCAGATATTGGCCATTTTAATAGGTATAGTAGTATCTGGTTGTTTTAACTTGCCTTTCCCTGATGACATATGATATGCAGCATCTATTCACATGGTGATTTGTGATCTGTGTATCTTCTCTGGTGAGAGTCTGTTAAGATTTGAGCCCATTTTCTAAAGGATTGTTTTCTTGCTATTGAATTTTAAGAGTTTTTGGTATGTTTTTGATAACAGTCTTCTATGAAATGTCTTTTGTAAATATTTCTCCCAATCTGTGGCTTCTCTTCTTATTCTCTAGACATTGCTTTTCAAAAAACATTTTTATTTTATGGTTTTTGGAAGTTTTTAATTTTAATGAAGTCCAGCTTATCCATTATTTCTTTCATAGGTTATGCATTTGGCATTTGCCATAGGTATAATGCTTTTTGGTATTGTATCTAAAAAGACATCACCTTTCCTGAGATCATCTAGGCTTTCTCCAATATTATCTTCCAGGGATTTTATATTTTTGTTTTGCATTAGGTCTTTGATCCATCTTAAGTTAATTTTTGTGACAAGTGTAAGGTCTGTGTCTAGATTCCTATTTTTGATGTATGTGTCCAGTTGTTTCAACACCATCTTTTGAAAAAACTGTCTTGAATCCATTGTATTGCCTGTGCTCCTTTATCAAAGATCAGTTTATTCTATTTATGGGGATCTATTTCTTGGCTCTCTTTTCTGTTCCATTGATCTATTTGTCTATGTTTTACCAATACCAGGCTGTCTTGATTATTGTAGCTTTATTGTAAGTCTTGAAGTCAGGTTGTGTTGATACTCCATTTTTGTCACCCCCCACCCTTATTGTGCTGACTATTCTGAGTCTTTTGCTTCTCTGTATAAACTCTAGAATCTAGTCATTTATGTCTACAAACTAACTTGCTGGGATGTTGGTTGAGATTGCTCTGAATCTTTAGATAAAGTTGGAAAAAACTGACATTTTGAAAATATTGAAACTTCCTATCTAAGAACATGGAATATATCTCATTTCTTTAGTTCTTTGAATTCTTTAACAATAGTTTTGTACTTTTCCTCATATAGATCTTATACAGGTTTTTAGATTTATATCTAAGTATTTCATTTTGGGGGGTACAGATGTAAAAAGTATTGTGTTATTAATTTCAAATTCCACTTGTTCATCACTACTTTTTAAAAGCTCAGGGAAATTCTGCTAGAAATAAACAAAATTTGTTACTTACTTCTTTTCCAAGTACAAATGACCTTACACATAAGTATTCCACAGGTACATTTTTCATCTTATCCACATAACTCAAAATTAATAGCCAATGACACAATACTTTTGATAAAGTTCTGACTACTTTTGTTTTGTATATGGATCATTTTATTTTACAAGTCTTTTCAATGTTTTCTCATCTTTAGTATTGTACTCTGTGGATTCTTCTTCCTCACTATTAACAAAGTACATATTTTAAAACTCAAGATCACATGTACTGTAACTCTCCTTCTGAAGAATGTCTACAAATATCAACATATTGAATAGAATGTCTAAAATTCTTAGCATGACATATACGACCCTTCATGGCTTATGTTATTCTACCTTTTCAGACTTTATTCTTTTTCTCTTTCCACCCATGAAGTGGCAATGGTTAGCTTTCTTCTTTCTTCCCCTTTTTCCCTTTCTGAGCAGTCAAATACATTGCTATGGATATAGGATCTGCTGCTCTTATTTTGCCTTTGTGCTTTTGTGCATATTTTCCTGAATCCCTCTAAATGTTGGTATGTTACAAAGCTTTTGGACCAGAGCTTCTTAAATAAGTTACTTACATAAAAGTACAAATGATATACTCCTCAAAGTATATTATCTTTCCAAGCTACCTCAATCATCACTGATATGAAGTCTCTGGCTACGCTTAGTTTATATTCAGGGAGATGTTTACAATCCATGATGCTCAAATCTAAGATTTTATCACCCTATTCCTTATGAAATGTTTAGAGTTGTTGATGGAAATAAGACTAGACTCGGTAGTAATAACAAAGTACACTAAGCATTTGCATAGAATATTTAAGTGTGTTTACAAAATATTTACAATACATGGAAAACAAACAATTTACATGTTATCTAATACATAATTATAAACAAAATCATTTTAATAACATCCTTTTTGTATATTTCATTTGACTCATACTTCATTGAAAAGAATCAGGTCTTTCAAAGAAGTATAAAGTAAATTCTGGAGGAAAAAAAAATTATTTTGCCAAGTGATCTCTAGCTACACTTAATATTACTAAAAATGGTGTGCTTTCTTATTTTCTATACATTCACCTTTGTATACCAATGCCTGAGAAAATACCTATTGCATAATAGGCAATATATAAACATGAATAAGATTCATAAATATGTGGATGATTCAAATTTTGAAAAAAATGATGTCTCAGGCCTCCTTTTGAGGCTTTTAGTCTTCACATTGTCAAAGACATAATCTGGCTTTTAGTGATATTCAGCAGATTATATTCTGATTAAATCTTCACTGATTTAGTTTCTATTGATTGTAGTCTCTACATTTGAATTACTGTATTCAAATAAACTCAGCCTACTTACTATGAAGAAGATTTATATTAGAAGTTGTCCATCGAGTCTTTATGAAAACTATGGATATCATTCTCACTGTTTAAAGTTTCTTCTGGAATAAACATTATATCAGATTTGGTTAGACTCAGAGAAACCATTAGTAAATAAGTGGAAGCTGTTTTTATTTTTTTAAACATATTTCTGTGGTTTTTGTTTATGTCAGACAATGTGCTAATTATTTTGCATAAATTGCTTCTTTAAATTCATACAACAAAAATAAATAAAAATAAATTCATACAACATCCATAAGAAGAAGAAAATCACTCTTCATGGCTGTGGAAACTGAGGCTTAGAGTTGTTAAAAAAACAATATTTGGTTATAGATTAATAGGTAGCAGACAGGATTTGAACCCAGGGAATCTCTCTTTAGAAGTGATGCTTTAACTTATTACACTATGTTTCCTCCCTCAGGGAAGATACTTTATATTATTTTCCAAAGTAAATATAGACCCTATCATACTATCTGACACAGATAAGGTGTTCAAATAATTTGTTGGAACAAGATGCTTAATCTAAGGTGAAGTCTGTTATAATAGCAAATACCAGGAATACAAACTCATTTTTCATAGTAGGAATGATGTGGAATTTCTGTACGAATAACTTCAGATATTCTTTATAGCATCTTATAGATGTATAAGATTCACCTAATTGAAAGGTAAAATGGAATGGATTTATTATTATGAAATGTTTTAGTCTAATGCTATCTAGATGGATTATGTGATATCAAGTTTAAATATATGAAATATATTTTTAAAAATATATATTGCTATTATAGGGGAAAATAATAGAAATCTTTCATCCTGTAAGTGGTTTTCAAAGGTTTTGTGTGTGTGTGTGTGTGTCCTCCAAGGTGGGAAATTCTGCTACCAGATGTCTATTTTTCTAGTATGTATTTTTTTCCAACTAAAAAAATTTCTGAAAGTAATTGACACATTGCTGTATTAGTTTCAGGTATACAATATGATGATTCAATAATTCTATACATTACTCAGTGATCATCAGGATAAATGTACTCAGAATCCCCTTTGTCTATTTCACTCACTCTCACACCCACTCCCTCTGGCAACCACCAGTTCTCTGTATTTAATAATTTCTTTTTGTCTGTCTCTTTTTTCTTTGTGTGTATGTTAATTTTTCTTAAAATCCAAATATGAGTGAAATCATTATAGTATTTGTTTTTCTCTGAGTTATTTTACTTAACATTATCTTCTACCTATTATCCTATCTTCTATCTATTATCTTCTACCTATCCTACCTATCTTCTATCTATTATCTTTGTTTAAAATGGCAAGATCTGATTCTTTTTTATGGCTGGGCAATATGCCATTGTGTATATATACCATGCCTTTATCATTCATCTATGGTTGCGTCAATACCTTGGCTACTGTAGGGATACCTGGGTGGCTCAGTGATTAAGTGTCTGCCTTGGGCTCAGGTCACGATCCCGGGGCCCTGGGATTGAATCCCACATCAGGATCCCTGCAGGGAGCTTGCTTCTCCCTCTGCTTATGCCTCTGCCTATCTCTCTGTCTCTCATGAATAAATAAATTTTAAAATCTTTAAAAAGGAAAGAAAAGAAAAAAGAGATATGCCTACAAAGATGTTTGAACTAACAGACAATTATTTACTCTGACCCCAATTTTTTCCAGGACCTGAGACACCAGTCTTTAATCATCATAAACCTTCAAGTACAGCATTCATAAAATTTACTTTTTGAATATATAAATATTTATATATTTGTAAAGTAAATATATCCTTTTTGAGGTGTGCAAATTTGCTCCAGATTTGTGCATATTTCAAATATTTGTCCTGGTAGCACCATATATATTTTTAGATCACACAATTATTTTATATGAGAGGCTACAGACACTCAATTTTTATTTTTTTTAAATTTTATTTATTTATTCATGAGAGACACAGAGAAAGAGAGGCAGAGACACAGGCAGAGTGAGAAGCAGGCTCTACTCAGGGAGCCTGATGCAGGACTTGGTCCCGGGACTCCAGGATCACGCCCTGAGCCAAGGGCAGACGCTCAATCACTGAGCCACCCAGGCATCCCAACACTCAACTTTTTTTTTTTTTTTTTTTTATTTTTTATTTTTTTATTTTTTTACATACAGGTATTTTTATTTTATTTTATTTTATTTTTTATTTTTTTATGTTTTTTTTTTTAATTGGTGTTCAATTTACTAACATACAGAATAATACCCAGTGCCCGTCACCCATTCACTCCCACCCCCCGCCCTCCTCCCCTTCTTCCACCCCTAGTTCGTTTCCCAGAGTTAGCAGTCTTTACGTTCTGTCTCCCTTTCTGATATTTCCCACACATTTCTTCTCCCTTCCCTTATTTTCCCTTTCACTATTATTTATATTCCCCAAATGAATGAGAACATATAATGTTTGTCCTTCTCCGACTGACTTACTTCACTCAGCATAATACCCTCCAGTTCCATCCACGTTGAAGCAAATGGTGGGTATTTGTCATTTCTAATAGCTGAGTAATATTCCATTGTATACATAAACCACATCTTCTTTATCCATTCATCTTTCGTTGGACACCGAGGCTCCTTCCACAGTTTGGCTATAGTGGCCATTGCTGCTAGAAACATCGGGGTGCAGGTGTCCCGGCGTTTCATTGCATTTGTATCTTTGGGGTAAATCCCCAACAGTGCAATTGCTGGGTCGTAGGGCAGGTATATTTTTAACTGTTTGAGGAACCTCCACACAGTTTTCCAGAGTGGCTGCACCAGTTCACATTCCCACCAACAGTGTAAGAGGGTTCCCTTTTCTCCGCATCCTCTCCAACATTTGTTGTTTCCTGCCTTGTTAATTTTCCCCATTCTCACTGGTGTGAGGTGGTATCTCATTGTGGTTTTGATTTGTATTTCCCTGATGGCAAGTGATGCAGAGCATTTTCTCATATGCATGTTGGCCATGTCTATGTCTTCCTCTGTGAGATTTCTGTTCATGTCTTTTGCCCATTTCATGATTGGATTGTTTGTTTCTTTGCTGTTGAGTTTAATAAGTTCTTTATAGATCTTGGAAACTAGCCCTTTATCTGATATGTCATTTGCAAATATCTTCTCCCATTCTGTAGGTTGTCTTTGAGTTTTGTTGACTGTATCCTTTGCTGCATGCCGATGACATGATACTCTACATAGAAAACCCAAAAGTCTCCACCCCAAGATTGCTAGAACTCATACAGCAATTCGGTAGCGTGGCAGGATACAAAATCAATGCCCAGAAGTCAGTGGCATTTCTATACACAAACAATGAGACTGAAGAAAGAGAAATTAAGGAGTCAATCCCATTTACAATTGCACCCAAAAGCATAAGATACCTAGGAATAAACCTCACCAAAGATGTAAAGGATCTATACCCTCAAAACTATAGAACACTTCTGAAAGAAATTGAGGAAGACACAAAGAGATGGAAAAATATTCCATGCTCATGGATTGGCAGAATTAATATTGTGAAAATGTCAATGTTACCCAGGGCAATATACACGTTTAATGCAATCCCTATCAAAATACCATGGACTTTCTTCAGAGAGTTAGAACAAATTATTTTAAGATTTGTGTGGAATCAGAAAAGACCCCGAATAGCCAGGGGAATTTTAAAAAAGAAAACCATATCTGGGGGCATCACAATGCCAGATTTCAGGTTGTACTACAAAGCTGTGGTCATCAAGACAGTGTGGTACTGGCACAAAAACAGACACATAGATCAGTGGAACAGAATAGAGAATCCAGAAGTGGACCCTGAACTTTATGGGCAACTAATATTCGATAAAGGAGGAAAGACTATCCATTGGAAGAAAGACAGTCTCTTCAATAAATGGTGCTGGGAAAATTGGACATCCACATGCAGAAGAATGAAACTAGACCACTCTCTTTCACCATACACAAAGATAAACTCAAAATGGATGAAAGATCTAAATGTGAGACAAGATTCCATCAAAATCCTAGAGAAGAACACAGGCAACACCCTTTTTGAACTCGGCCATAGTAACTTCTTGCAAGATACATCCACAAAGGCAAAAGAAACAAAAGCAAAAATGAACTATTGGGACTTCATCAAGATAAGAAGCTTTTGCACAGCAAAGGATACAGTCAACTTTTAAATTAAGAGGAGGATGATGGATCTTGCTACTGAAGATATAAATAGTAACCTGTTCATAAAAGATAATTCTGCTTATACACAATCAACAACTACTATACTACAATTAACCTCAGAAGGCATTCATAAAAATATTTATTTAAAATGAAATTTAAAGCAAGCAACTACTACTCTGCTTTGTAACTTTCTTTTTCTTGGTTTACATTTTCCTTTCATTGTCTTCATCAAGATAGTTTGTATGTTTATTTTTTAAAATTAAGAGAAATGTAAGTTTTATCTGTCTTAGGTCAAGAGTTCCATTAAAAAATAGCCCAAGAGGTAAAAATTACACATATCTCTACACAGAGCTATTTTTGTTAGAAACAAATGTACTTAAATTGTGTAAAAACCATAGGAAAAAATAAAAAAAAGAATAAAGCACTGATACATGTTAACATGTGTGAAACTAATAAACATTATGCTGAGTGAAGGAAGTCAGCCATGTAGAAACACATATTGTATGATTTCATTTATGTGAAATGTCCAGAAAAGGCAAAGCTATAGAGACGATACAAATTATTGGTTGCCCTGTGCTGAGGGTGGTAATAGGATGTGACATAAACTTTCTTTTTAGGGTGATGGATATGTTTCTAAAATTAAACCATGGTATGGTTGTACAATTATATAAATATATGAAAATTCATTGAACTATACATTTAAAGTGGATCAGTCATAATTGATTAATTATATCTCAATAAAAGACATACCATACTCTGCTCATCCTCCACCCCCAAGCTCTAAAACAAAGGCACTAGCCAAAAAGACTAGGACTTAAATATCATTTTCTCTAACCTTAGGCCTTCTCCATGATTCATGCTTGATCATATTCTCAGCTGGAAATGGTGACATTGAAATTATAGGTGAACACCTTGAAGCTATTGAGTAAAAAGATTGAATCTCAAAGGTTTTAAGGTGAAACCCAATATTTAATACAAAAAGTTAACTACCTGGTGTTCTTAGAAAGTACAAAACTATTTTTAAATTATTGTACTTTTCTCTCTTTTTTTATTGATGAAAAAAGCTTTAAAAATTTCGTTGTCCTCAGCATCAGTATGATAGTTGTGTTTTTTTATCTGTTGCCTGCAGAAAGCTCAGGATATAAGGGTAAAGAGAGATGCTGATAGTGCATGATATTGGACAAAGATTGCATTCTACTACTTAGTTTGTGAAAATTCATATCCTAGTTTGCTCAGGGAGGTAAGTTGGTATAAACTTACTGAATTGGTGAACAGATGATGGAATGGACTAGTCAGTGACCAATGCAGCATATGAAGTTGTGAAGAAGGTAGCTAAGATAATGTTTTTTAAACACTTTTAATTTCTCAAACCAGGTGTCCCATAAATCTAGAGTACTGGATCTGACTGTATAATAATTCAATTCCATAGTGAGAAAATTGCTCACCAAAGTGGGGTGAATTATCTCTTTCTGAAATGCAAAGGTTCCAGTGCACTAATGTACTGGAAGTGATTATTTACCAAACGTCATTCCGATCCTTTGAAGTTAATCCAATTCACATGGTTAAAATCTGTATAACTAGTGACTATTTACATTGGATAATACCATCTTTTCATGTTAAATTTATATTTAAAATATTTGTGTTAGTGCATTTTGGTAGCTGCTGTTTTACAACCACTGAACGTATGCATAGTAAAACATGAAAAATGTTAATAATTAGCTAAGTTTTATCTCTTAATACTTTTGAAATGAAATTTTACACCAGACTTTAAAAGTTAGTAATTGCTATTCAATAGGCAGAAATAAAAGAAATAGAAAAGCATAAAATGAAAAATATCTTCCATGAAAAATATCTGGTTACTTGTTCCTCTAGAAAATTTGCTAGTTGGGAGTGTCGATTGTGTTAATGGAGAGAGCAATTTTAAGCTGTAATCAGGATTAAGCCTCCATAGACTCTTCATTTTTCTTTTCCATTTGATGACAATTTTCTGTAATTAATATCAGTCCTTTTTTACATACACCGATTGCCTTGATATTACAAATAGAACATTGTGCTGTAGCTTTAGGTAAGGAGTAAATTAAGAACAGATGAATTCTTAATAGCAGTCCTCTCGCAAAACGTTCATGATTATAAAACAATATGAGTAAATAATTGCTGAGGATGTGAAAATATGCCGGAGAAAACTCATCTTAAAATGTTTGATTTTTCTGAAATTCCATTAATTTAAATTCATCTGAGCCTGTGCATTTGTATGGGAATGCCCAAGAATCTAAAAAATGCATTGCAATAAGGAAGAATCAAACACTTGCTCATTTACATATGAATATACATATGTATCTCTTAATATTAGAAATAAGATTTAAAATAAGCATTCAAAATCAACTGAACTTTAATTTTTAATGGATTATTAGCCATGAACATGTAAAATTACCTTTAATACAATGAACTACACAGTCAACTAATATAGGGAGTTTTGAGAGGTTTCTTCATTTGCAGGAAGCAAAAAAAAAAATGAAGCTTATATATCAAAATATTGCCAGTGGTTTTGTCTTATCAGAAAAAAAATTAAAATGTATATTCACTCATATAGGTTTTTTTTTTCTTTTACTCATCAATAGTTTCTATTTCCGCATAATACATACATTTTTGTGTGTATTTAAAATAAATGTATTCAAATAAAGCTTTGAGAATCATTCGTATTTGGGGAATTTACTTTGACAGTTTCTACAGGCACAAAAGAATAGAAATATGAGTTTTAAATTAAATAATTATTTTTTAAATCTCAGGTCAAGTAATTAATGATCCTAAAGTCTTTGAATAGATCCAAATGATTTTTCATACTGGAAAACATAAGTCTATCCTTTAGTGAGTAAATGGAATTAAAGCTATTAACAAATTGACTTTAACTAAAATAATACAAATGGAAGGATGAGTGATGTAAATATGAAAAATATCATATAATTCTAATTAACATCCAAAATATGAATATCCTGTCTGTCAATTTTCTTTCAGTCAAAGGGGGATACTAACCTTGATCATTGACCCAGTCAACATCATACTCATTACGTAAAAAGTTATAAATTAGGGTAATAACCTTACAATTCAAACAAATACCCTTGGAACTACAGAATGAGTAATAAAATTCATAACGGGGGTGATGCTTTTTTCAGAAAACTCCACTTTTTCTATTGTATGTTTATATGAAATAAAACTATTTCTTTTAGAAAAGAAAAAAGTCACTTTGAAAAAGATGTCTTCATTTAATAATAAAATCTTCCCTCCATGCAGAGAGTAACGTCATTGCTTTCACACTTAAAATTTAATATTCCTGACAACATTGCTTATTATTATGTTCATTAAATAAGAATAATCACCATAGGAACAAAGGTGTGACCTGGTTACTTCATCATAGTTCCCGAATAAATGTTACCTTGTATAGTAACAAATCTTTAGAAAATGAACATTCACATGAGCACAACTCAATCTTTTATGAACTGAAGTCATACAATCCTTTTGGAAGTGACAATGATGATTCATTAGTTAAAAATCTTTTGTTTTAATTTATTTTATGGTGTCATCTGGTCTTGAGCCAAACTTGCAAAAACTATACTTTAAAATTTTGTTTAACCAACATTGTGAAAAACCTGCCAAGCTTTTTGTTTAAAGTATAAAGTGATTGTAAGTTTTCGTTTTTAGAATTCCTGAGGGACTACAAAAGGAAAAAAAAATCTAAACCTTTTAGTCTTATAAAAAGTTGAAAGTTATGTAGGACATATTTAGAGCAGACTCAGTTGAACAGTTTCAGGTTACTGCATGAGCTTAGTAGAATAACAAAATATTGCTACTGCAGAAATAAGTTACTCTGTCACTTGGGACCACTAGGAGAATCTACTTACATTTGAAAGAATATCAAAGAAACAAAACCCAGAGTTGAAGCACCAACTGAATAAAAAAAAAAAATAAATAAATAAGTTGCTTCAAGAAAAAGAAATAAATAGGTGAGAGGAAATAATTTAGCTACCATGTTTTTATAATAAATACATACATGAAATGAAATATTTGTATAAAGTTCACAAAATGTTTTTGTTTTTTTCAGTTCAAATAAAGCCTATTTTAAGCAGAGAAACACATAGTATGGAATGAACTAAATACTGGAGTTGAATTCCAACACCTTTTAAAAAAAATTAGGTGGAAAAAAAAATTAGGTGGTATTTAGTAAGCTTTTAAAAGCATCAAGTGTACTCATTATTAGATGCAAAGCTTTGTTGAATAAATGTTAAACCTCTGTATAAATCAAGAATGAATAAAATGTTTGTACATTCAGTTATACATTACCCTTTACAAATAATTTCAAAGCACAACATTTAAATTTTAAGGCTTTACATTTAAAATTCTGAAGTAGAACCAAAGATCATAAAGGTCACATGTCCAACTTATAATTTCTCAGTTTTTTGGGATCCCTGGGTGGCGCAGCGGTTTGGCGCCTGCCTTTGGCCCAGGGCGCGATCCTGGAGACCCGGAATCGAATCCCACATCAGGCTCCCGGTGCATGGAGCCTGCTTCTCCCTCCTCCTGTATCTCTGCCTCTCTCTCTCTTTCTCTCTATCATGAATAAATAAATAAATCTTTAAAAAAAATAATTTCTCAGTTTTTTAAAAATCAAGGTGCACTTCCAGTGCCCATGAGCTTTATTACTGAATAAATCCTTTTTCAGTTTTGTGTACTGATACACTTATGTCTCATGAAAGAAATATTTACATTTCTCTGTTTATGTATTTATGGAAGGAAGATTTCTGAGTTAAAGACAAACATTTCAAAGGCAATTGGAGTGAATAAAGGTATTTAAGTTATCATTCCTATGCAGGCATGCATATTTTATCAACACATTATTATTTCTCTTTCGAGATATCATTTTGACATTTGCATTCTGTTCTGTAAACACATTTCCAATAATCATTTTAGAGATTATTTCCAAGTTTAACCAGTTTCAATATCCATAATTAATCCTTTAATATGATGGATTTTCCATTCATTAGTTCTTTATTTTTTTACTATGTCAATTGAATAAGTGTATTAGTTTGCTATGATGGCTGTAACAAAGTACCACAAACTGTGTGTCTTTACAGAAATGTATTGCTTTATAGCTCTGGAGGCTAAGAGTTTGAGATCAAGGTGTTGGCATGGTCTGTTTCTTCTGAGAGCTGAAAGGTTCGGGGTTTTTTTTTTGTTGTTTTTTGTTTTTGTTTTTTTGTCTCTCTCCCAACTTCTGGTTATCTGCTGGCCCTCTGGTATTCTTTGGTTTCTGATGTATTGCTCCAATCTCTGCCCTCATCTTCACATGGTATCTCCCTGTATGTGTGTTTTGTGTCCCAATTTCCTCTTTCATAAGGACACCAGTCATATCGAATTAGGGGTCTGCACTCCTTCTGTATGATCTCGTCATAACTAACTACATCTGTGATGATCCCACTTCCAAATAAGATCACATTCTCAGGTACTGGAGGTTAGGATTTCAACATATAAATTTTGAGGGTGATGCAATTCATATTCACATATGGTAAGTATATTTTTAATTAAAAAAAACTATTGGTGGAGTAGTATGGGTAATATGTCCTTTCTAGTCTTTTTCCAGATGAGAATGATTTTTAGTTCTTTCATATACAAAAAACAATTTTTCTGGTTATAAAATTTTTGAATCATCCTTTGGACAAGAAAACGTTAGGAAGATATTCCCGCAATGATCTGGTTTTGAAGCTAAACTGACTATCACTTTGTGGATATTTTTTTTTTCTTGCTTATATATTTGAAGAATTTTTTCCTTATCATAGATATTATTTTTTAAATAAATTACCTCCCAAATAGTAAAGCAATTTAATCTCCAAAATCTGATGGCATCAGTTAGGATGATGGCTTTGCTATTGAAACAAATAGCCATAGTTCACAAGAGCTTATAAACACTCTAAAAGTTTACTGCTATTTTATTTTTTATTTTATTTATTTTATTTTATTTATTTTATTTATTCCTCTGTTATTAAGGTTTGTCTCCATGAAGTCATCGGGGCCCCAGACTTAATCTAGCTTGTTATTAATCACCCTCAATATCTAGTTTTTGTCTTCTGGTCTGAAATGCTTATTCCAGTTTTTGTCATTTTATCCCCATTCCAACTACAGAGAGAAGAAATTGAAAGACATGGTAAATTTGTATTAAGGGCACTGACTAGAAGCTGTACATAAAACCTCTGTTCATATACTATGAATAGAAATTAGATGCATAACCACATTTAGCTGCAGGTAATCTTGAGAAATATAGCTTTTCTGGAGAGCCATGTGCTCAACAAAATTTTTTTTTTCTATTAGTATAGAATAAAAAGCATAGATATTAAGGGCAATTAGTAGACGTGCTACAGCCTACACTTTACTCTCTTAAACATCCATTTGCCAACTTTTTCTCATTCACTGAAAATACTTGCATCTCCCACAGGGAATCAACCTCCATGTCCTATCCAGTTACTGTAACCTACTGAAAGTCTAGAATTTCTGGAAAATATGCAGTCCAACCTGTTAGGTCTGAATTTCATTTATCATGCGGCCAGGAACCTCTAAACTAAAAGAAAAAATTATGTCTTCCTCTCTCCCTCCCCCACCCACCTCCAACACACAAACCCAGTATGTAATAGAACGTGAACATACCAATAAGAAAACTTTCAGAGCTGTAGCAAAAAGACGCCTAATGGGCCTCAGCTGCTCCATGTATCTAGGAAGGTTGTCCTGGTGCAAAGTGCATTTTCTCTGTTAGGGGGGTGGTGGGTCAGTGACAAAGAGCAATGGTTTCCATGGCAATGAAGCAGATGTGCATCTTGCTCTTAATGTCTATTCCCTGCAAGATTCTTAGGAAGTCATTGAAAGTGACTGTCTCTTACACTTGACCATGCTCCATCTGCCCCATGCAGATGCTGGCTACCTCCATCATGGCCCCATCTGCAATGCTGTAGGCAAAATCCTCAAGACCTCTTTGACCACATTTTCATATTCTTCCAGGGTTATTTGGGCATTATTGACTAACTCATACATGTGGAACAGAAATCTCAGCTTTTTTTTCTAGCATAGCTGTACCTATTCTTCTTCCATAGTGGTCTGGGTAGGTCAGAAGTATGACATGATGGGTCAGGAATTGCTCAAAGTTGATTTTGTGAGCCAGACAGATGGACCCTCTGCCAAAGTTCCTGTTGTCAAAGAAGTCATGGTGAATTTTGGATCACATCTGATTGAGCTCCAGGTCAGGGACTTTGTTGAATTCCTCAGAAATAGAGGGCTAGTCCATTTAGCTGCATAAGTCTCCACTTGAGCCACTGGATCTGGTCCAATGAGAATTCTGCATTGCCCACAAGCCCACTCACTTCCTCAGACTGAGTGGGCAGCAAATATGGTACCCTATGGAGTGGACCTTGAGGAACAAAACCCTTGAAAGGGCCTGGAATGGCGTTGGTTCTGCAGAAGCTGGTCAGAACTTGAACCCAACATGTGCAGACACCAGGGCTTGGTCTGAGCTGCAGGTCAAGCAGTTTAGGCAAGAAAAATAAATATGTTATCCAAATCAGAAAAGAAAAAGTAAAACTATCTATTTGCTGATGACATGGCATTTTCATGTCATGAATTGCCTGAAGATTCCACCATAAAACTAATAAAACTATTAGAACTAATAAACAAATGTAGTAAAGCTGTAAGATGAAAGATTAATATAAAATATGTCATATTTCTGTAATACTAATAATGAACTATCAGAAAGAAAAATTAAAAAAAAAACAGTTTGGTTTACAATTGTATCAAAAAGTATAAAAGACCTAGGAACAAACTTAATCAAGGAGGCAAAAGACCTATACACAAACTCTGAGACACTGGTAGATGACATTCTAGAAGACACAGATCAATGGAAAAAATATCCTTTGCTCATAGATTAGAGAAATTAATATTATTAAAATATCTATACTACCCAAAGTGATCTACAGATTCAGTGCAATCTGTCCCAAAATTCCAAGGACATTTCTTTTATAGAAATAGAACAAACAATCTTAAAAATTGTATGAAACCACAAAAAACCTTGTAAGGTCAAAACAATCTTGAGCAAGAACAAAGCTGAAGGCATCACACTTCTTAATTTCAAACTATACTAAAATGATATAGTGATCAAAACAGTATAAGAATAAAAACAAACATGAAGAGCAATGGAAAAAAAAAGTAGAAAGCCAGGAGATAAACCCACTCATGTAAGGTCAGTTAATTTACAGTAAAGGAGCCAAGAACACACAATGGGGAAAGGAAAGTCACTTCAACAAATGGTGTTAGGAAAACTGGACAGCCATATACAAAACCATGAAATAGATTTACCATCTTTTGCCATACTAAAAATTACCTGGAAATGCATTAAAAACTTGAACATAAGACCTAAAACCATAGAACTTCTACAAGAAGACATAGATGGTAAGCTCTTTGAAATCAGTCTTGGCAATGATATTTTGGATTTATTATCAAAAGCAAGACAACAAAAGCAAAAATAAACAAGTGGGACCACACCAAAGTCTGTGCATGACAAAGGAAATCAACAAAATAGAAGGCAATCTAATGAATGGGAAAAAATATTTACAAATCATCTCTCTTATAAGGGATTAATATTTAAAACATATGAAGAACCCATACAACTCAATAGAATAAAGGAAGAGCCCCAAACAATCTGATTAAAAAATGTGCAGAGAGGGGTGCCTGGATGGCCGTTGGTTAAGCATCTGCCTTTGGCTCAAGTCATGATCCCAGTGTCCTGGGATCAAGTCCCATGTCTGGCTCCCTGGTCAGCTGGGAGCTGACAGATAAAGGAAAAAGTACCCAACCTCACTAATCATCAGGGAAATGTAAATCAAAAGCACAGTGAGATGCCATTTCACACCTCTTAGGAGGCTATTGTCAAAAAGACAAGAAACAACAAGAACTGAGAATGTGGAGAAAAGGGAATCCTTGTGCATTGTAGGTAAGAATGTAAATTGATGCAGCCACCATGGAAAACAGTATGGAGGTTCCTGAAAAAATTAGAACTATCATATGACCCAGGAATTTTGCTTCTGTTTTTTTTAATCCAAAATAAATGAAAACACTAACTCAAAAAGATATATGCACCCCATGTTCATTTCAGCATCCTGTACAACATCCAAGATCTGGAAGCAACCTAAATGTCTATTGATGGATGACTGGATAAAGAAAATTATATATAAATATATATATATTATATATATATTATATATATATAATGGAATATTATTTAGCATAAAAAAAGGAGAGTTTGTCATTTGGGACAAGACAGATGACACTTGAGGGCATTATGCCAAAGGCATAACTAAGACAGAGAAAGACAAATACCATATGATCTTACACATATGTGCAATCTAAAACAAACAAATTGGAAAAACATCCAAAATTACAGACATAAAGAACAGATTGGTGGTTGCCAGAGCCAGAGGGTGGCAGGTGGGCAAAATGAGAGAAGGTGGCCAAAAGGTACAACTTTCCAGTTATAAAATCACTAAGTCCTGCGGATATAATGTACAGCATGGTGACTGTAGTTAATACTGTACTGTATACTTGAAAGTTACTAAGAGAAACAGATCTTAAAAGTTCTCATCCTAAGAAAAAAAATTATAACTTTGTGTGATGATGAATTTTAACAGGAGTCATTGTGGTTATTTTACAATATGTACAAATATCAAATCATTGTGTCATACATGTGAAACTAATATATGTCAAGTATATTTCAGTAAAGAATATTTGAGATTGTGAAGTGGGGCAATAAACAAATCCCAAAAAATCCCAAAGCTATATAGCTTAGCATCATATAAGTTTTTTTTTTCTCTCATACAAAGTCCAATACAGGTGGCCTACGGCTTTCCTCCAGGAACAGAGACTTGTAGATCCAGGTTCATTTAATCTCGTGGGGCTGCCATTCTCAACACATGATCTCTGAGGTCACTCTGGAACAACAAAACAAAAACCCAAAAAGCTTTGCATTCATAATACTGAAGCATGAGGACATGTAGGTTTCCTTTTTTAGATCGTGGTAGGTCATTACTTCTGCAAAGTATCTCAGAAATCAGAGGTAAATTATGTGAAAGTAGAGATCCAGGTATATGATCGCTGTTCAATATAGGTAAATTCACCATTTCCTTCAGATTATTTAACCTGGATGATGTGACATACTGAACCAGTCTCAATGATGACAACATTTGTCAGGTTGACAATATTCAGTTGACAATTGTCAGCTGATAAACTAAAACAAGATCCCGAATTTATATGACATGATATAGATAACATATTTTAAGATGAAGAGATAAACAGCTCATAATCACAAATACTGCACAGAAAGTTATTTGATAATTTTCTATAAGTGATAATACATTTTAAATAAATATGAGAAATAGAAGCAGATTGCAAATGGAGTACAAAGGTATTTCTGTGTTGAAACGTAGAAATAGTTCACCCTTAAAAGGAAGATCTTAAAAACGCTATTTTGGAATTAGACTTTTATAAATTTTTATTTATGGATACTCGTTTCCCTAAGAATGGAGACCTCTATAGCTTTTTGTTTATAAATCATTTTGCTTCTACCTCCCTTTCATATTTTATGGCAACATGGTTAGGCCTCATCTCCTGAGAGAAGCAAAACAGTAAAAAAAAAAACCTAAAAGCACCGACTTCTCCATGCCATCAGTCTCTTTCACGTCTAGGTTCTAAGATTTCCTATCTTTGCAAACTTAGATGTGTTAATTAGTGTCTCCATGGATTGGAATGGAATACCTACCCTACCCATGCAGTCCGTTATCAGTCATTCTCAGACCAGCTGATTGGTACTGAACAACTCTTAGAGGGGCGAGCTGGAGGTAGGAGATGTTTCTTTTTGTATGTGTTCATGAAAGAATGGGTAACCTTATAAAAACTTCAAGCAAACCCACACAATCACAGTCTAGAGGTTGATTTTAGGGGACAGTGGTTTGAGAAATTATAAGAGGGAATTTCTTGCATTCCTAAGCCTCTTGGGACCAGTAGAAGTATGGGGACCCTCTGCCAGCTTCCTGAGTTTTGCCTGAAGATGGCATCCTAGCACTGGTTGGGGACAAGGACTGAATTGGTGACCACTGGCCATGCCTAGGAGCTGGGGCCCCCAAATAGGAAACCATTAGCCACACGGGCTGCTTAGTGCCCTCCCTGAGAGGGGCCACTATTTGTCTGGTCTGTCAGTATACTGCCTATGCCAGAGATGGAGAAGTGGGTCCTTCAGAGCTTTGTGCCGGGGCTGACTCCTAGTTAACCTCTCTTTTTGTTCCTTTGTGGCCGCACTTTTTTTTTTTTTTAAGATTTTATTTATTTACTCATGAGAGACACAGTGAGGGAGAAACACAGGCAGAGGAAGAAGCAGGCTCCATGCAGGGAGCCTGAAGTGGGACTCGATTCCGGGTCTCCAGGATCACATCCTGGGCTGAAGGCAGGTGCTAAACCGCTGAGCCACCTGGGCTGCCCCTTTGTGGCTGCATTTTAAAAAACAAAACCAAAAAACAAAAAAGAGAAACTTTATTTATTTAGTGCTTAAAAATCAACTATTTAACTCTTAGTCTTTGTGTGTCAGGTGACATATTTTGGGATCTATGATCACCTGATGACAAAATTACTTTGTTTATACATTTATTAAGTTTAGAATGCCATATATTTTCAAGTAATCTTGATATACTCATCATTTTCTATATATTTTTAAAAGTTTAAGACCATAGTTTTGTATAGTATTTTTTGTACATTTTCTCTAATAGAAAAAAATACATCGATAGAAAACTTCTTTCATTTACTTATGAATATCTATTGATTGTTTGTGTTTTTATATATAATAGGTGATCTTTATGGATGGCTTGACATTTGTTGGAAATGTTTTCATCTCTTGAATGGGTTGTTTTATTTTCATGGTAATTTTTTTTAGGTAAAATATCATTAGCTCCTCTTACTTGGGAGGTTCCAGGTCACACATTTGGGGTTTGTTGGTTTTGTTTTGTTTTACTTTAGATTTTATTTAGTCATGAGAGACAGAGAGAGAGGCAGAGACATAGGCAGAGGGAGAACCATAGGCAGATGCTCAACCACTGAGCCACCCAGGTGCCATCCAAGTGCTCCTCAGGTCACAAGGTTGTAAAACAGAAATCACACTATTTACATATGGCAGAGGAGAGAGGTAGAATTTGCCATGGTAGTACCTTAGAGTTCAATTTTCTCACGGGACTCTAAGAGCTGTCCAGCTGCATAAAACTGCACTTGAGCTCTCCTCAGAGAATCTCCTATGAGTGCTCTGTTAACATGGATGTTTGTGTCTGATCCTGAGCCTTCTTGTGTATCAGACATCCAAGAACTGCTGGAAAAACAGGAGACACTGGGGATCCTTTGCTAGGTGCTGCTGCTAAGAAAGCTATTGCTACAAGAGGCCATTACCCTTGACACCAGCCCTAATGGTTGCTGCAGAAGGCCTCTGGGAGTCAATGACAGCAAGGCATAAAGGCCAAAAATAAAACTGTCATGTAGGTAAGTGGAAGCTAGTATGGTGCTGCTGCTGATTCCCTTAGTCTCCTGTTTTCAAACATCTAATATCAAGGATCTGATTTTAGTTTTAATAAATTTTGCTTTCATTGTATTCTCATTTGAGTAACTTTTTCTCCATGAGGCTGTATGTAGGGGATGGAGGCATTCTGGATAAATAGAAAAATGGGGGGAGCACAGATCAGCAAATTGAGAAGTCTGTTTGAAAGTGTTTTGGCCAAAAGTGAGACCAACTCTACTACTAATCTCTTTTCCTTCTAAATTGATATATGGCATTGATGTTCACAATGTTATATCAGCAGCAATTTATGATGGAAAGATGACAGAATTTCAGAATTTACCCATCTTTTTATTTACTTATTTCACATGACATTCTTTTTTAAATTTAAATTTAGTTTGCCAACATCTAGTGACATTCTTCATGTATTATTTTAGTAGATTAACTTTAATCTGCTAGGTATTCAGTAGCATCCCCTTCCATGGAATCCTGTGATATATTGGGAAGACTGAATCTCTCACTACATATGGATTGGGAATTAATCAGTCATTTGAATCTTTAAAAAGTGTAAAATAAATAGAGATTAGAGTAACACTCCATTATTCACTTATTTATAAATCATACATTTATTGAGCACTTACTCTGTGCTGGGCATTTTAGTAGATGATGAATAGAAGAAGAAATATTTGTACTCTCGGAGAAATTGCAATTTATCCAAAACCTCATGATTAAAAAGTTTCAGAATAATAAAATCAACATTAAAACATAAATACTGTACTAGATGGATACTTAAATGAGAGAACATTTAATTCTGTCCTGGAGAAGAAGAGCTCAGAAAAATAGTACAGGGAAGACACAATACAGTCTATAATTTAAAATACCAACTTAAAAGTTAGTTTAATTATGTGGGTTTATACTCTCGAACATGAGAAATAGAAATATAATAGTTCTATAAACCAAAGATCAAAATTTTCTAAATCAAAGAGAGTAAAAATAGTTTCAAAAATTGCTATAATGAGAATGCCTGAATCATGGTCCTGAATTTAATTAAAGAAGAAAATGTGATGAATTCAGAAGGCCAATCTGACACATTTATGAGTTCACATTTTAGACATTGTAGAAAGCCTATTCAGAGAGAGGAAAATGGGCACTTTACTGATGTTATTTCACAGACCTTTGGTCTTCCATTAATTTTGTTAAGATATCAGCATTTAGTCGTATTTTTCTCCTTTACAGTTCATGTTTTATTTTTTCCCTTTTAGTTGTTTTTAATATTTTCATTTATTTATAGAATTTTGGGTATATTGAAGCTAAATATGATGCTATTTATTTATCTTGTTTTACTGTTATTAGAGGTTCTTGACTATGTAGGATGACATCATAAACAGTGTTGCACATTTTTAGACACTATTTATTTCCATAAAGTTTGTCTTTTCTGTATCTCTTTCCATTCTAAGATTCTACATTTTTAGATATTATTTATTTCCATAAAGTTTCTGTCTTTTCTATATCTCTTTCCATTCATAGATTCCAAATACATGCATGCCAGACATTTTCACTGGGTCCTTGATTATTAATGAATCAATTTATTTATTTATTTATTTATTTATTGGCCTACTTTCCATCATTTTGCCTCTCTGTGCTCCTATTATTTTCTAGTCCACTAATATTTTCTTCAGTGTGTCTAGTATGTTTTAAAGCCCATCTATGGAATTGACTATGATGCACTTTTCAGCTTCTAAAAATTTGTTGAAATCTCTTTACTCACTGACAAAACAGATCCTGTTCTCTTTATGTAAGTTTTACATTTATTAAAACTTTACGTAAGTTTTAGTCTTATTAAAACATAAGCTCTATAATGATATCTCATTTCCTTATGAGAAAAAAAAATTCATTCAAATGGCAGTATAAGGCTTTGAAATGATATTTTCATAGGTAATCTGGTAGTTTGTTGTAATGATATAAACAGTTTTTCTGTAATTCACTAGCATTTCTAAGCTTTCCATTGTCATTATTTCAATAGTCAGAAGTTGTATTTTTAACCTCCAAAATTATGTTACATTGGACATTGTTGAATAAATTATAATACTCTTTGTATTCTTTGTATTCTGTTTTGCATGTTTGGTACTAGATATGTAAAATACTCTTAGTAAATTTTAATGTTATCTAATAGTATAATATTGAAAAGTACTATTTTGTGTATTAAATTTGAAAGTCTAATAATTTAGATAAGCAACATTTCATATTTTTAAAATAATAATTTGTGTTTTTTTTTTAAGATTTTATTCATTCTTTCATGAGAGACACAGAGAGAGAGAGGCAGAGACACAGGCAGAGGGAGAAGCAGGCTCCATGCAAGGAGCCCAATGTGGGACTCCATCCTGGGACTCCAGGATCATACCCTGAGCCGAAGCAGGCGCCAAACCACTGAACCACCCAGGGATCCCCTAAAATAATAATTTCAGTGGATATGTCTCATTTACTTTTAAGATCTCTTCACATTTGTGCATATATATATGTGTGTGTGTATATATATATGTATACATGTGCATATATACACATATATATAATGAAGATTTATAATGTTAATAGCTAATGGAATCCATGGATAACCTTTTTCTTTCTGTTCTATTAGGAGAATTTGCTATTGTGCAACTTATGTACTCTTGGTCTGATCTAATCTAACACTTTCCTATCATTTTATCCTATGTATTTATTTCAACAAGTTTTCAATTTGAATATTATGTTTGAAAAGTCAAAGCATGAAGAAAATAAAATTTAGCGAGCATTGATTTAAAACAAAATGTATTATTTTACATTCCATTTCCCATTCCAATTCTATATAGTGATAGTAAGATAAAATCTAATTAAATTTGAAATCATATTTTCCCTCATTTACCACATTTGCGTAATAGTTGCACTTATTATTTAGTCTGTATTGCTCCAGAACTTTAGGAACTCCCTCTGAAAGGAGATTCAGAACTGAACATGTTGCTAATTAAAAAAAAAAAATCTGAAAAATTATTTTTTGTGCCACACTGTCTCTTAGATGTTATAGAAAAATAAGTCACTTTTCTTCTGACCACAAAGAGCTTACAATATGATTATGGAAATAAAACTGAGAGTGACAATAAAGTCAAAAAACTAATTCCAAAAGGATTAGAATCTAATCAGCTTCATTGTGTTTTAATTGTACTTCTATATTGGAAGAGCAAAATAGTAATACCAAGTCATATATTATAAGTATTAAATATATCTGTGAAGAAGTTGTGGGATTTAAACTTAGACCTTGCATTTCAAAAGACAGGAATTTATAATCTCGCATTATGTAGAAATCATATAAATCATAAAGTTAAGACTGGAAGGGGACAGAAAGTGAAAGATAAAATAGTCTAGGTTTCTCGTAGGTTATAATCAGTACTCAGTTTATGATCAACTATCAGAGTGAAAAAAGTGTATATATGAGAATGATTAAAGATAGAAAGGTAGACACTAAATAAAATAATAGAGTTGAAATCTTTAAAAAGGTATTTTGCTCACTTCTCCTTCTTGATACCTACAAGTAATTCTCTCTCCTTCCTAAAACTAAGTTAATGGCCAAAGGATGTCAACAGAAATGACTACTGTCACTTCTGGGCTGACCTGTTGGATTCCTGATGCAGACTCTTCCACGCTTTCATTTCCTTCAGAGTGGACCGTGGAGAATTGTGTTGAGAGGTAGGTGCCATAAGACTGAAGCAGCCTGGGATTCTGAGCTGCCACATAGTGAACAGCTGCTTTGGAGGGGTGCCCAGACTGTAGGGCACGTTGAACAAGAAATAAACTTCGTTGTGATGAGTCACTGCAAGGTTGTGTTCTTTAATAATGCTGTATAATCTAGCGATTTCTGATTGACACAAAAGAAGCAGTGGTTGGGGCCTAAGTAGAAGAAGAAATCTATTGAGCCTGTCTGAAGATTTAAATAAGTGTAGGGCTAGAAGTAATAAACAAAGCCACCAGAAAATGTATTAACATTCCAAATTATCAGGCAAACAACACAAACTTCCCTTAAAGTAAACAAGCATTGCTTATATTGTGAAAGATTAAAAAGAAGCACTGGGAAAAAATAAATGATATTATTAACCAAGCATATATATGATTTAAATAAATGTTTATGGGGGCTTATTCAACCATTTAAAATAAAAGACTCTTTGGGCATCTGGGTGGTTCTGTCAGTTACATGTCTGCCTTTGACTCAGGGCATGATCCCTGGGTCCTGGGATCGACCCTCACACCCTGCATTGGGCTCCCTGCTCCAAGAGGAGCCCATTTCTCCCTTTCTCTCTGCCTGCCACTCCCTCCTGCTTGTGCTCTATGCTCTCTGTCAAATAAATAAATAAAATATTTTTAATAAAATAAAATACTATTAGAAGAAAGAACAAAACCTAATAATATATTGTAATATATTGTATATGGAATACACACATACACAAAATAAACACAAAATATACACAAATACACAAAATACACACATACACAAAATACACAAAATACAAACATACACAAAATATACACAAAATAACCTGGAAGAGCCAAATATAAAAAAGATATAATTATTCTAGGAATATTATTACAAAACCCAGAAAGTTGGGTTAGTAATTTTAAATCAGCAGAACTTAAATTTAGGGCCAAAATAATTAAAAGACAAATAATAATAATAATAAAATTTATAATGAAGATTCAAGAGAATATTCATTCACAAAATAATACAGAGAGCAAAATCATCAAGAAACCCAGGGAGAAATAGAAACACATTTGTAACAGAAATGTTAAATTTTTATTTTATACTAAATTAAATGATAAAATGAAAATAAATATGTAAACAATCTAAACAATATTATCAATATATAGTATATTTTTTAAGTTTTTGTACACTGATAATAAAAAATACCCCTTTTAAAAAAGTGCCAAAATTTGGCCTTGCATAATTTTACAAAAACTTAAATCAGCTTTGAAAGGTCAAACTAACAAAGTCTATATCCTTTTATTTAACTGAAGAAAACACAAATTAAAAAATAAAAAAAAAAGAAAACACAAATTATATAGGAAGATATAAAAAGTAAGAGAGTGCAAACCAAAAACTATATATACATTTAGCAACTTATTGAGATATATATCATAAAACTAACTCATTTCAAGTATACAATTTCTATGCTTTTTAGTACTTAATATAGACTGATGTAATAACTTCCATGAATTACTTTCACAGTATTTTTATATCTCCCCAAAAGATTCATGCCCACTTATAATCCATCCTCATTCCCATCCCCATTCCTATCTCCAGCCTCTGTATCTTCTAGTCTACTTTTTATCTCTATAAAATTTTGTTGGATATTTTATATAAATGGGACCATACAATATATAGTCTCTTGTGTCTAATTTTTTTTAAGATTATTTATTTATTTATTTATTCATGAGAGACACAGAGAGAGGCAGAGACATAGGCAGAGGGAGAAACAGACTCCCTGCAGGGAGCCTGATGCAGGACTCCATCCCTGGACCCCAGGATCACCCCCTGAGCCAAAGGCAGACACTCAATCACTGTGCCACCCAGGGCTTCTCTTGTCTCTAATTTCTTACACTTAGAATAATGTTTTCTGAAGTTAATCCATAATGAGTATAGCTAGTAATTCCTTCCTTTTTAATACTCAGTGGGTATTCTATTATCCAGATATACCACATTTTGTCTATCAACTTATGGACATTTAGGTTGTTTTCACTTTTTAGCCATTATGAATAATGCTGCTGTGGACATTCGTGCACAGGTCTTTTTGTAGACTTGTATTTTCATATATCCTAGGAACGCTGGGTCCTTTGGTTATTTATGTTTAACTTTTTGAGAAACTGCCAGTTTCCAAAGTGGCCAAGCTATCTTACAGTCTTCCAGAACTATATGAAATGTTTTATCTCTCCACATTGTCACCAGTGTTTGTCATTATTAGTCCAATTTCATAAAGTTCCTCTAATTGGTATGAAATGGTATCTCAGGGATCCCTGGGTGGCGCAGCGATTTAGCGCCTGCCTTTGGCCCAGGGCGTGATCCTGGAGACCCAGGATCGAATCCCATGTCGGGCTCCCGGTGCATGGAGCCTGCTTCTACCTCTGCCTGTGTCTCTGCCTCTCTCTCTCTCTCTGTGACTATCATAAATAAATTTAAAAAACATTTAAAAAAGAAATGGTATCTCAGTGTAGTTTTAATTTACATTTCTCTGCTTATCATCTTGTCATGTACTTATTAGTTCTGATATGTGTTTTTGTTCAACACTACCAAGCATTTAATCCTGACATCCTGACATCATCTACCTGGAGATAACATCAGATGCCAGAAGTTAATGGCTCAGTCTTATTAGTCTGATCTCTGCCCCCATTTCAGAGACCAAATGCAAGTCCATGTTGTCACCTGTGCCACTGACCAACCTGCTATAAATAAGAGGTTCCTAGGATACCCTCCTCAGGTTCTAATTTCCTAGAGAAGCTCAAAGAACTCAGAGAAACACTTTGCTTACTAGATTACTAGTTTGTAGAAAGATACAATTTAGGAATAGCTAAATGAAAGAGATGCATAGGGCAAGTTACAGTACAAGGGTTGAAAGAGGACTTCAGTTGCCTCCATTTTAATGTCAAACTTTCTAGGTGATTTCTCCTCTCAGCTGATCTCTTGGCTCAGGCAGAAGTCCCTGAGGACAAAGCATCCCTGGATGGGAACTGAAACTACCCCCTCAAGCAATAAGGACTGCCCTGAGCCGGCAAGATTTGCCCCTGACTGACTCCATGACAGTGGTCAACTTGACTTTTACTGCCTATCTGCACATTCCCACTCACTTGTGCCCCACATTTTCCTATATAAACCCGATGGTATATTCAGCATATTGGGAGATGGTTTTTGAGATGATAGTCCACTGTCTTCCTGGTGTTGACCTCACCGAAATAAATTCCTTTCTTGTGTCACCATCACTCATTTCTCTACCTTTGGATTTCACCAGTTTTGAGTGGCCAAATCTGATCTGTTTAGTACACCTGGAACCACGTGCTCTTGTATCCTTGTGCCCTGGCTTCCATCTTCTCTGGAAGAGATATCTCTATCATATCTATCATATCTCTAATCATATCTCTAATCTCTACATGTTCACCCACCTGGAAGCTCTGAAAATGCTTTTCTATTGGGTTTTTATAATAGCTTCATTACGTAGGCATAGCTGACTAAATCATTGACAATGGTGATTGAACTCAATTTCCAGCCCCTCTTTTCCCTCTCTGGAGGGAATGAACCTGCCAGTCCAACCCACTAATCACGTGGTTGGTTCCCCTGGCAACCAATACCCATCCCTTGGTTACCTACTGGCTTTCCAGAGTCACCTCATTAACATAACAAAAGATGCTTTTATTGCTCTCTTCTCAGGAAATTCCAAGGATTTTAGGAGCTCTGTGCCAGGAACAAGGAGTAAGAAAAATACATATTTCTTATTATAAATTACAATATTACATTACCTAATAATATATCTTTCTTGGTATGTTTGTGAATATGTTTTGCTCATTTTGAGATTTTATATATATATATATATATATACATATATATATGGTATATTAGGTATATTATATATATTAGGTATTATATATACCTAATATACCTATATATTAGGTATTATACATTATAAAATACATCACATGTCTTATACAGTATATTATACATACAAATAAGATGTGTAACAATTATGTACATATGTGTGTGTAAATGACAATGGAAAACAATTAAAATCTCCCTATCTAAATTTATAGAATAAACCCAAAATGTTTTTAGGAAGAGAATTCATGGTCTAAGATAATGGAAAGAAAAGAGAGAAAATAGGTGAGGTAATTATCCAACTAAATAAATCAGAAATTACAAAATTAACATAAGAAAAACTGAAAAGAAACAAAACATGAAGTTATAACAGATAAATTAGTAGACCTAATAAATAAATGATATATTTTGAAAGAAAAAAACAAGACAAAATAAATTGTATTAATTATATTTTAAACTAAACAGGTGAAAATTGATAACATGCAAATACATGACATATACACTGATAACAGAAATAATCACGGATATAGGGATATTAACTAAATTGTGTGAGACTAATTTTCTCCATTCTATGCCAACACATTTGAAAACCTGGAAGATATGTAATTTTTGCTCTCTTTTAGTAAAATATAAACTGCCACTACCAATCACAGAACAGCTAGGTAATCTGAGTTGATAATCTAAGCCTTCAGAGAAACAGATATATCAAAGAGCTATACTCAAAAAATGGACTGTTTCCCAGAGTAATTTATTAAGAAATAGTTAATTTCAAAGCTATTTAAAATCCTCAAGAGCATAGAAAAAAGAAGAGAACTTACAACGTTTTTATGAAGGTGACAAAATACTAACACCAACCAGTGATAAGGGATACACTCTATCTGCTACATAGCTCCCTGCTAGCCAAACAAACAAATAAATATAAAGTGAAATCCAGACCAATCTCATCCATGGATACCAATATAGAAAAACATTAAATAGAATTTAGCAAACATTATTCAGAAGCATATTAATCAAGACTGGGTTTTATTCCATAGACGCACCTGTCCTGCTGTCTCCATGAACATGATGGCTCTAGTACCAACATCCACTACATTCTAGCATTTACATACTAGTTATTGATATCTGATGTTTATTCACTGCTAGTCATAGACTATTTAAAATACCCTAAAATACCCAGGTGACTCAGGCATCTTGAATAACTGTTAGGGGATCCCTGGGTGGCGCAGTGGTTTGGCGCCTGCCTTTGGCCCAGGGCGCGATCCTGGAGACCCGGGATTGAATCCCACGTCAGGCTCCTGGTGCATGGGGCCTGCTTCTCCCTCTGCCTGTGTCTCTGCCTCTCCCTCTCTCTGTGTGACTATCATAAATAAATAAAAATTTTTTTTGAATAACTGTTAGTCTTCAGTAAATGACTTCATGGTGAATGGCTGATTCTCTGATTCTTTTGAGAATCTTGGGACCGTCCAATATGATTTCTATATTACAGTTCACCTAAGCTTTGTTTTGTGCTTGTGAGAGAGAATAGATATTTTCCTAGACCAGAAATAATTGTTAGGTCCTTTGGTTCTATACTAAGTATTTATTTTTGTATATAATTTATTTAACCAAGCAGATATAAAGGGTTAGTTTTGCATTAACCCTTCAGGTTAAACTATACTATCAGATTCCTTTCTGAGGTCAATGGACAGCATTTGATCATCTTATGGATAGAGGTAAATGCCTGTCCTGTTTGAGAGAAAAAAATACCACCACATCATGCCAATATATCACAGTGTAATAAAAAGAGTATAATGTATGGTTTTTATATGCATTTTCTGTTCTTACTGAAAGAAAGTATGCGACCAGAATAGGTGCTGTGAAAGGGCACTAAAAATACGGGGGTTCTCTCTGGGCCTTGCCTGGACTAGCAAAAAGAAGCCTAGATCACATGGAAGCCAAGGTGTTGGCAAAGCACCTCATTAAAGACAGGTTGCCTAGAGAAAAAGAAGGGCACTGTGGCTTTAGAGCCGTGAAGTAGCAAGTCCAGACTTAGAGGAATTCACATACCTGAAGTCTGGAACCATCAACCCAGCTTGAGGCCATCTATCACCATAGCAGTTAGTGTCTGCAGGGGCTGTTTGAACCCTAGATTTCCTGGAGGGAGTACAATACCAGAGTGACTACATCACAGAGCTCCTGACCCTGAGATCCAATAAGTAGATGTTCATAAAGCAAGGATCAAGAGGTTTGGTTCTCCCTGGGCATTTGGCTCTGAGGGTGAACAGGCATTCATTAGAGAGATAAGGCTCAAGTTTGAGAGATAGGTCTTAGGTATTAGCGAGAGCCTCTCTGAGGCCTCCTAAAGCAAAACAGCAGGCCACCCACCACAGTGGAGAGGGCTCAGAGAAGGCACAGCTGTGGCCGTCATAGAAGGCTAGGACCAAGGCAGAATTATTGTAAATCGTAGTGATTCCAGGAAAATAAAAATGTACTAGGTGAGATAGTGTTAAACACCCTTTCTTCCTCTTCTAAACATATAATTTGCTTGTTTTTGACTGATTTGAGCACTATTTCATTTCTAGTGTCTCTAAAGAATTAGTATGCAAATTTTAAAGTTTATATTTTGAAAAACTTGAGCGCCAGAAAGGATTGTGGAGATAATATATTCCATCACATACCCACAAAAACCATTTCCAAATGAGAAATGTGACACTCTGGGAGATTTTCTAACTTGCCTACAGTCATGAGTGGTAATGAAAGAATTAATACTCACATTGCTGATTCCTAGCACAAACTTAGTTTCATTATTATGCAATATAGAATCCTTCTGCTAATAAAGAGTTAATTTGCTAAATAAAATTTCCAGTTTATTTCCATTTTGTAAAACATCAACAGCTAATAGTTTGCTAATTTAAGCTTGGCAAGAACACACATTCTTTAAAGAATAAAAGAAAAAGCTGCTTATGGATATAACTCACAGATGCTGACACCTTCTATATGATTATATAAAATCTATATAATGCCATTATATGCATTTTATATTAGGGATCTATCTATATCTTTCTAGAAAGATAAATGGATATAAAGATGTATAGAAAATATGGATATATGTAGCTTTATATGTAAGCAAATATATGTAAAGATATATGCATGCATATCTATATGTAGACATATACAATTAGTACATAGCTCTTCCTTGAAGATAAAATTTAGGGACATATAATTAGCCCTATTTCTTTGGAGCTCTCAGCTAGTTACCTTTACCTATTGGCTCAGCAGTTACAAACCCATACAGGAAGATGGTGCTGTAAAAATCATACCACACTGGAAGTGACATCAAATGCTGCTTGGTGTACTCCTTTTGGATCTAAAAGTCTCAGAGTATCTTTCATGTCTACAGTGAAAGTCCTGCTCCCTGCCTGCTTATCACTGAATCCACTCATATTGTTAAATAAATCATCTTTTTAAAGAACTATATATGTAGATAAGTAGAAAGATAAGGAGTGAAGTCCTTTTCTAGGAATATGAAAAAGGGAATGCCTTTTGCTTCTTGATAGGAGGTAAGAAGTTACCTCTCTCTTGTCAGAGGGTACAGAATTTGCAATTTTCAAAAGATAAAGACATGACATAGGGTTATATATCCCCCCACTCAGCATGATGGTGGAGAAAATGGCAACTCTGCTTTCCACAATGCTTTTCTGACAAAGAATGTTAATTATTATAATAGAAACAGCTTGAAAAATATAAGACTGGAAAATTATATTGTTTCCTAATATATGTCACCAAAAGTTGAGCAGTTTGAAAATTTGTCTCAACTACTTAGCAACCTATTTTTCCTATCTATTAGCATGAAATTCTATTTTTTATTTTTATTTTATTTTTATTTTATTTTATTTTTGGAAGACAACATAAGATTTTAGCATAATTTTTTTTATTTTTTATTTTTTTAAGATTTTATTTATTTATTCATGATAGACACAGAGAGAGGCAGAGACACAGGCAGAAGGAGAAGTAGGCTCCACGCAGGGAGCCCAATGTGGGACTCGATCCCAGACTCCCAGGATCACACCCCAGGCTGAAGGCGGAGCTAAACCACTGAGCTAGCATAATTTTTTTTTTTTTTTTTTTGAGATAGGGTAGAAAGAATCATAAGCAGGTTTCACACTCAGCCTGGAGCCTGATGCAGGGCTAGATCTTGCAATCCTGAGATCATGACCTGAACCAAAATCAAGAGTTGGACACTTAACTAATTGAGCCACCCAGGTGCCCCAGCATAATAATGTTCTTTTGATGTATTAATTCATTGTTTAATTACATTACTTTATTTTTATCTTTTAATTTTTTGTTTTATTAATTCTTTCTCTTCTTAGGCTTTGGAACAACACAGTGCTTCATAACATGCAGAAAGTAAGACTGAATATGTGTTGAGTAAAAAATATATGATTACCTAAAGTACCTTATGAATATGAAATCAATCAAGTTAGAAATGAGGCAAGTTTTCTAAACTTATTTTCTTTTTAGAAATCACTTTTTTCTCTAGGCTTTATCAATGATCAGAAATCTGTAGCTAAGTCACAATAAAACTACTTTGCATGGTTCTTAATCTTACAACTTCACCAAATTTCCTAATGGAAATATATAATAATAATAACAAAGGAATATATTAAAATAATAACTTTAAGAGACTTCCAGTTTGGACTGAAACAAAATAGCCTCTTCTCTAGTCTTACTCCTCATCACTTAAAAACTTGAGCATAATACCAGTAAACACAGGAAGACTGAATTATGGAATTATGGAAAGAAAAAGATGAACTGACCATGAACCATGGAATTTGAAGAACAAAAATCAGTGAATTCCTTGGTTTGTTTGTTTGTATGTTTGTTTTGCCTTGTTATGTGGCAGTATGAGGAACCAGGACTCAAAACCTAGAGCCACCAAAAGATAGGGACAAAAAAGACCTAAGGAAAGCCTACTTCATCTAGCCAAAGGAGAAGGAAATGGGTAGCCAGTAGATCAGGAAAATTTTTGACAATATTTTTAAATACTAGTGGAAAAACTGTTCCTTCTGCCCCCCTGGTATCAGGGGGATTGAATACAGAGTCAAATTTCCACCCGTTGGCAGCAACAGATAGTGCTCTGATTACCCCATCAGATTGTCCTTAGTTGGGCCAAGCAAAGTGTTAAACTTTCACCCACAAGGCAGCAATAGGGTAGAATCAGGCAGTGCAAGTTGGTGCCAATCAGCACTCTACTGCTTCATCTTTCCCATTGTCAGTGGGGCCCAGTGGAGGCATGAACCTCTACCCCACTGTCCTCCACCCTGTCAGTAATTAGGCAATATGAGGTGGTATGAGGTAGTGCTAGTGGGCACTCTGCTTTTCCTGATAGGGAAGTATTAGGGACCACAAGGGAGCTGAGTTTCTATACCCACTCAACAGGAAGAAGCTAATGCAATGCATGCTCTATTTTTTCAGGAGTAGAGTCAGTGGGGCCCAGTAGGAACATGCACATGCAGACGTGATTTCATTACACCAAACCTGTGTGCTACAGCTAAACACAGTGAATTGTGGCTGAAAAAGAAGATGAAATGAGCCTAGGATCTTACAACATATCCTAGATATCTAGAATGCAATCAAAAATCAAAAATCATTCCATGAACCAAAATAATTACAGCTTGAATGAGAAAAGACAATCAGTAGATGCCAGCAGTGATATCAAAATCAGGTTTTTGAATTATTTGGCAAAGTTTCAAAAGCAGAGCAATAATAAATTTGTGACAATAAGCTATTATGAACTCCCATATAATGAGTGAAAAAATAGAAAATCTCAGCCAAAAAATGTAATGTATTTAAAAAACAGAGAGAGAGAAACTAGGGAACTTGAAAAAAAGTAAATATAAAAAAATGAAAAAAATTCTCACCGGACCAGCTCAATAGTAGTTTGGAGATGAATTCAGTCTCAGATGCAGGGAAAACTAAGAATTTGTCCCCAACCTACCTACCCTTAAAGAATGATTAAAGGAAATTCTCCAAAAAGAAAAGAAAAGAATAATTTTCACCTTTTGTCTGTACTTCATGGCTGAATCACTTACAGGTTTATCAGCCTAATGCTATCCTAATGTTCGTTCTTTCTGTGGGAGTTCATTATGTATTTATTCATTCATTCACTTACCTACCACCATATACCAGGTATATGATTATGAGGCTTCGCCAGGCACTAAGGTAAGTACGTGGAATACAGTATTGAACATGATAAATTGCCCATGTGTACAGAGAATATACAATTTGGTGAGAAAAATTCACATTGAGCAAGTAAGGAGACAAATGTATGTGTATTTACAATTATTTCAAATCCTATGAAAAGGTACAGGACTCATGAGGATATATGTCAAAGGAGCCTACCTCTTCTACTGGATCCAGCAGGGAGGGCTTTCTAAGAACATGTGATTTAAGATGGTATTGAAAAAGGAAGGTGATAACAGGGCTGTAGGTGGCAGGAGCAAGGAAGAGTAGAGGAAGAGCATTCAAGGTCAAGGGACAGCATGTACCTGAGCCTGACAAGGGAAGGAAGAAGTTTAGGGCGTTCTAAGAACTAAAAGAAAACCAGCACAACTGGGACTCGGTGTTTAATAGGGAAAATGAAACTTTGGAGATTGACGGAGCCTGAGAGTCATGTGACCCATTTCAAGGATCAAACTTTATCCATGAGCGATGTGAAGCTGCAGCAGTGCTTAAAATGGGAGAGTATTATGATCAAAATGCTATATTCTGAATATGTCACATAGTTCCATATGCCAGATGGGCAAACTCAACTTTAATAGAAACCAATTAACATAGTCCGTGAATCAACCTATAAAACAACAGAATGTTTATTTTGTTTGTTTATTGATAGTGTTTTCCTAGAGCCTTTCATAGAGAAAGTAGGTCACACAGATAACTCAAGTGTAATTTACTAGTCACAATTAAGGAGTACCTAGGTGTTGACATTTATTTCTTTTGTGGAAATTTTGCCCTTTTTGTATCTTGACATCATTCTCATTGGCCTAGATTCTTATCCTCTCAGGACTCCATCACAACTGAGTAACATATTTACAGAGAATCAATCTCTCTTCCTTCTAGATACTATACTGTCCTCTGTATTACCACATCTGACTTAAAAACCAAATTCTGACCTGACGGTTTTATTGGGCTTTATCTCTTCCTTAATATCTGAACTCTAAAGGAGATCAGTGTGGGGTTAACATCTACTTCCCAGAGTTAAACCTCCCAAGTAACCAGAGTAAGCCCCAGTGCTTTCCATTTGAAAATAAGCACAAAATAGTGATGGCATTTCCACTCTGTCAAAGGTAATTTTTTATTAAATTGTGATTATTTCTTGATAATCTGACAGCTTGTTCTATAAAAATTCCACAGACTTCCCTTACCAGATTTGTTTCATCATTCTACAAAATATATTTAGGGGATGCCTGGGTGGTTCAGAGGTTGAGCATCTGCCTTTGGCTCAGGACATGATGCGAGTTCTGGGATCAAGTCCCTACCTGTGGGGAGCCTGCTTTTCCCTCAGCCTATGTCTCTGTCTCTCTCTCTCTGTCTCTCATGAATAAATAAATCAGAAAAATTCATTTAGGAGACATTTAAACAAAATTCAGAGAAATAATAAGATTTTAAAATATAATAATTTTTATACATGGTGGCACTATAATAATTTTCATAATTCCCTAAATTTAAATATACTTTTAAGATAAAAAATAAGCACCCAGTATAAAAATATTAATAGATTTTTTAAGTGTTCACTCTGTCAGAAATATACCAAATGTATTATTTCTTTTTATCTTAAAAGCATCTCTATGAGATATATATAATATGCTCATTTTAGAGTGAGCAAAATAAGACTTGGGAAGGTTTAAGTAGTTTAAGTTTACATAACTAATAAGTGGTGCAGCTTTGATGGAAACAAGTTGGCTTGGAAGCCCTGTTCTGGGTTCTAGTTCAATATGGTAAGATGTTAGCTTTTGGCATATATACTACACTGACGATTTTATGTAGCAATAAAAAAAAAAAACAAAAAAAAAACACTGACACAGAAATTCCAATGAGAATTAGTACTGCTTAAGGTTACAGTCACACACCTTGAATTTTATTTGAAAACACACATAGAAAACACTTTTAAACTCCTAAAGAAGCCTGGCTATGAATTTTTTCATTTTGTTTTTAAAAGACTTATAGGTTCTTGGAGATAAATATGATCAATCATCATGTTTGTTTTTCAGAATTAAGTAGTCATTTATTCCCATAAAATTCATTACATGTTTAAGAGATATTATACATTATAGCTGTAACTATAATTATTAACCTTCTTATTTTCCAGATTTTGGAAACTATGAATAATTTATTATTTGATTTGTACTATACAAATTCCAAATTTGTGAACCAGGTTTTGTAATACAGTCTCTTTATGGATATTTCTCCAAATACAGGAATTTGGTGTGTGTTTAACATGCTGTTATCACTATTATTATTGCTGCTGAAGACATCAATTCAATCCAACATGCATTTGTGCGCAAGTATTATATGTTAGAGCAGAGCAAGGGCCACTGAATAAAAATAAATAATATAGTCTCTGGCCTCAATCAAGTAATGGCTTAATTAGTCTACATTGTGTAGACTAACAGTTATTGACGGGGGTTCTTTTGACTCTCAACAATCAATAATGATCAGCTAAACTCCTGATAATAGGACTGGTTAAATTTATAATTTTCTGATTTTATTACATATGAAGCAGCAGTAAGTTTCAAGTAGAATCCTTTGCAACATGAGATTTAGAGGAAGCGCCACTTTTTACTTATGACCCTTGGTATTCACTGCCTACCATCTAGTAGCTCTTGATTTTAACTTATAATTTTTGGTGTTTTCTGCCTACAGTCTAATATTCTAAGATTTCATCTTACAATCTTTTTGCTAACTGCCTATAGTTCAGTTTTTCTGATTCTACTTTATGACACACAGGTCTGACTGCTTATTGTTTAGTATTCCTAATTCTTCAGGTCTCCTTGAATTAATCTCTGCTATTATGCATATTTCCATCCCTACTTACTGACTGACCAAGAACACAATCACAATATGGGCAAACTAAACACTAAGAGCTAATAGTGTTATCTGGTTTTTAATCATGATTGCATTTGTGCTTCTGAGGAAATCCTCCACTATGCACAACTGCCTTCTCTTGATGCAAATGGGAAAATCCAGCTGCATTAAAAAAAAAAGAGAGATTTATTTTCCATTGCAAAGCAAGGATTATTTGTTACTCAAAATAAGTGGAATGTAAAGAGTTCAAATTGCAATGCCAAAACTTTAGAGATGACTTCAATAGGTCATTATACTGATTTGCAATTTACATTGAGATTAGTATTATCATTACCATGGTGTATATTATGATTATTGTAATATAAACATATTTTTAATTTAAAGGTCAGTTTGTTAACGGGGCACCTGTGTGGCTCAGTCGGTTAAGCATCCAACTCTTGATTTTGGCTCAGGTCATGATAGCACTGTTACGCGATTGAGCCCTGTGTCGGCTCCATGCTCAGCAAGGCGTCTGCTTGAGATTGTCTCTTTCTCCCCCTCCTAGCTCATGATCTCTTTCTCTAAAATCAATCAATCAATCTGCTAAAAGGGTCATTTCATTAATTCATCAGTGTGGATCATAAAATTCAAATCACTCAAAAATAATAGCATGGTATAGTAAAAAGCACAAAGAATATGGAGTTTAGTTTATTTATAAAATGGAATGATAATACTTTACATTTACAATAGTGGTGAAATGAGAAAATTCATATGAAATTCTTTTTTTAAATATTTTTTCATATTAAATTCTTTTGTAAAATGCAATAAAAATTTTAAAGTAATTAAGTACCTGGTAATTAATTGTAAAAATAAGATATAAATTGACAAAGCATATCAGAATGAGTATACTATGATTACATAAAACAGGTATGTAGAATTCCTGCTTTTAGACTTGTTAGAAAAACATTATAGCTTTTTGATTCCCTAAGATGTGTAACCAGTGTTTGTGAAAGTACCCCAGGGCTGAGATAATTGGTTTCACTTTGCTATTCCTCAGTTTCTACAGTTACACTAGCTGTACTACCAGAGAGACATGCTTGTTTATTTTTTTCTAAGCTGGTCTATAATTATGCCCAGAGAATATAATGAACAGAATATATCTGGTACCATGAACATTAATTTCTCACTTTAACCATGATCTTAAATGCAATGCAAACATCGATGGAAGTTTAAGAATATGAGTAGATCACAGAGGAAGAAAAAGCCTCAACAGCTAATACATTTGACTGATATGTGGGGGAGAAAGCTGTTCTTGCAATTGAAATGCTAGAAAAGAGCTTGCAGTCATTGCATTTGGATGTAATAGCTACCCAACAGAAACACAAAGTGGAACTTGCTCAGCTAGAACAGCAGATAACACAGCTTGAAAGCGACTTTGCAGCCGCCAGGAAACTTTGTAGTTAGAAAGATCAGCTACACCCTTGAGATTGTGAGAAACAGGCAAATAGATATCTGTTCAGCGATCTCATTGCTATTGATAAGGAGAGGGAACTGGAAATATACCACTTCGTACATGTTTTTGTGAATTATTGAGAAATATCTATTTTACCTTAAATTCTGGGAATCCATCTTTTTCTCATTGTTTGTCTCTAAATCCAGTGTATCCCTTAAGTGTTGGTGATAGAAATGCCATCAAGTTTCATTTAGGTAGAGATTAAAACTGAATAAAACTAGTATTTGTTAACTTATGCCTGTAGATGGCTAGAAGATAAATCTGCCAAAACTGTAAGCGTAAATCCTTCCATATTCACGTTGTATTTCAGAGGCAAAGCAAAGGACACGTTTTTCCCAGTGAGGAATCATGTGTTTGACAGGTGAAATTAACACCATCTATCCAATTCAATTCAGTAGGTGCTTATTATATAGAGAGGTATATAAGACTTGGTGCTAAATACTGGCAACACATAGGTGGATAAATATCTACATGGAACTCATAGCCTGCTGGGTGCTCACAGAGTGAACCACTGTGATACATGGGCTCCTACTATGTGGTTCACTGAAAAGTATATTCCTGTTATAAAATATGTAATTTTTATTATTCATTGTTTTCTTTTTTAAAATATTCACATGAAAGCCAAGTATTTGAAATTGAATCAACAAGTATGTATTCTTTATGTCCCAGAATTTTTCAATTTCTAATTGTTCCAACATACATTCATAAAACATGAGTAGTGAATTCTACTACCTTAGACTTTTTAAACTCCTATTGTTTTATAAAATAGTGTTTTTCTTTTGAATCCAGATATTTGTAGAACCTGTTTAGAATTGAGGCCATTGAGAGTTCTAGGACCTTTAAGTTTTCCACTGGAAAGCAAACAAACAAAACTATGTAACTCTTCAGTTAGTAAGAACTTTTGAGGTGCTTCATTATCTAGAATTAAAGACATCAGCAATAATAATACCGAGTTTTTTGTTGTTGTTGTTTTTTGAGTCCGGTTTACAATTGAACAATTCACTGGGGGAAAAGCCATTTAGAATTGAATGGGCCTAAATCCATACCTTTTATTAATAGTGACAGAAACGATGGAATGTTGAAATCTATATCTATAAGAAGATATCACATGCCATTTATTAAGTTTTGTACACCTGAGAAAATATGTTAATATAAATAATTGTTGTGTTCAAATTATAGCCAAACATATCTGCAGGTTTTAAGCTGTCTAAAGTAATTCAACATTCTCAATGAATAATGTTTAACATTTGAACCAAAAACAGTTCGGCACGAATAATTAAAGGCTTAAGTTAAATACATAGACAGTCATTTAAATTTAGATCTGCAATAACATTTACTATTATTCTCCAAGGCTTTGACTGCTTGACAGAAACAAAGTACTCTGGGATTAATTTCAAGAAATGGTGCCAACTGTGCCGCAATTTGCTGTAATTAAGACATGAAAGAACACTAAATATTCAGATTAAAAGAAGCATGATGGAGCATGATAGAGAGTCAAGGTGTGGCAGAGAGCCAATAAAAAAACCCAGCCAGGAATACCATATTGATGGATACAAAATCAGCACCAGTAAAGTTTAGTGCATTTTACTTTAAGAAGCATATTCGTTTATCATTTTGTTCTTTGATTACATGTAATGTCTTTTCCCACCCAGATTTAAAGCTGAGACATGGTATGTTAAAAAGATAATAAAATTGAAAAAGAAAGTGACAAACATTGTATTCTTATAAAGCTAATTAGTTTAAGTGGTTTGGAGAAGTCATTAGGAGGGTATCATAATTATCTTTATGGTGAAGGGATTTCCCTGTGTCACATTAGTTTGCTTTAGAGCTAAATGAAAGAGCTACATAGGTATTAACTCAAAGAGATCAAATACACTTTTTGTATTCATTAAATTTTGCTTCAGATTTTAAAGAGAAAGAATTCATTTTGATCCAACTAGTCTCCTTTTTAATTCCCTAAGAATTATGGGAAATATTTTCTTTAGCTTTTGAACCTTTACGTATTGATTAACACTGCATTTAAGCTAATAGTGACTCTTCCTTCCAACTGACTTTTTTTTTAAGAGAGTCCCTTTAAGGTTTGATCCTAAAAGAAATGCGGATACTTGACCCAGTTGCTAATGAGGGGCTGTATAATCTCCAGTATCCTATAGCTCAAAATAGCAGGATGCAATATAAAAAGTACATCATAAGAGGCACTATTGGAATGCTTTTTGTCTTCACAGGCAATACGCAAAAGATAGGACTTTCTAAGAAAGTCAGAAGCTGGTCTCCTGCAGGCGCAGGAAGCCATCAAAGTCAAAGTGGGTAGGGTGATGAGCCTCGACAGTGTGGTCAGGAGACTGAAAGCGAGCATCCAGGACATACACAGGGAGGAAAGCATCCGAAAGAGCAATCTTTGTCATTAGATCAGGTCTGCAGCAGCCAGATGGGGACCTGCAGAATCTGCATAGCGCAGGGCTTTGTGAGAGAGACCAGTGTACCCCAAATTGTGAGCTTTGCCAGAATGTAATCTGTTCTAGGCTGATAAAAGAGAGTTTCACATTACAGGTATGTGATTAGAAACTCACAATAGGAAATGTGGATCTTTTCAGGCTTTGAGATAGATGCTGCAAAGAGTCAGCATCTTCAAGAGAACCATAAAAACAAAACTGAGTTGTTTCTACACACAGAGATCTTTGCAGAAAATGTGTAATGTCTGTTGAATGTAGACTGTACATCTTAGCCCTTTCCCTGACATTGCAAATCTTCGTTTGGGGCGGGGGGAGGGGAAGGACTTAAAATAAAAGGCTTAATATACAGTGCTCGTGAACAATTCTAGTTGATTCTCAGTCTAGAATTTTACCATTCTAGTAAAAAAAAAAAAAGTAGTTGAAGAGGCATCCAAGTATTTCATATCCACAAGTATTTATATAACTTAGATAAGATAGAAATACAAGAATTTATTTCATAGCATAATCAATATTGCTTATAATCTGTGGCATATTCACACAACATTGAATCTCTCTAACGTCCGTATGTTCATTAAGGTTTTTTGTGCTTCTTCCACAGAAACAAATGATATGAAGCCGTGAGCATTATTTTCATTATTACTTTTGAGCTTGTTTGTATAAACTTTTTAATGCAATACTTTTATGAAATAAAATATTAATGAAGTTACTGGGTACATAATAGACAGTGTTTGTCAACCCTTAATTTTTCCTTCCACTATTCACAACATTGCCAGATACGTGTTTCTGGATAAAACCCCCTAGAGGTCTCCTGCAAATTCTTTTTCAATACAACCAGATCATTGCAGATAATTGTATTACACAGTATATCGATCCAAAATCGTTGTGCACCGGAAACATCTGAAAAAACATGATTATAGCTTTCTGTTTATTGTTCGTACATCATATAAGCAGGCTTTTGTGTGAATCACCTGTAAAAAAGGCAAGGTGGAAACATCAGAGAAATTACCTCTTTACAAGAATCTATTGATCACTTTAAATCAAAGAAGTATGTTTGACATAAGATTACCTGCCAGTTTGAACATTAGGTACACTATGTTATAGCCTGGGGCAGTTGTAAGTCTGACAAAGGGATTGTAAATAAAGCATGCAGCTGCGAGCGCCTCTGGCTTGGGATCAACTCGGGCTCAAGTCCAAGGCATAGGTAAACTTAAAATAATTTACCCCCTTTAACCAGCACATAATGAATTAGAGTAGACTCTTAGGAGAACCGTGAGGCATAAATCTCTTAGTCATTTCAAAATCGGCAAACTTCATAGAAAATTCACATCATGCATTGTTGACAAAAGGTCTTTTCTGTGTATGTGCCACAAGGTGACTCAACTAGTCTTGAAGTCAGTCTATTGGTACAAGTAGATTCTTCAAAAAAGAAACTTCCTGAAGCGTTCTCATATCCATAATTTGTATGTGGCTTGATCGCTCGAAGTCCTTTTAACTTCAAGACTATTAACCTCTCAATTTCAATGTCTGAAAATTCTCCTGAAAACTCATTTTAAAAGTTTTGGTGTGGTTTTCTTTTTTCATAAGAAATATATATTTTGAAAGGTGAAAAAGCATGCAAAATGAAATACTTCACTCAAATTAGTTTTGCAACTATATGAATGAGGCTAAAAACATATCATTACAGAGGTATCAATTGTTTTCATTTGATTACATTTTTTATTGGTCAAGAGCAGGGAAGGCTAGAGTGCCAATACATATTTTTTTAAGCTTGAAGGATTTTTTTTTTTAATTTTGAAAGCAAACTCATTGTAAGTCCGTTATTGGATTTTCCCCCCACACTTTAACATGTGTTGAAATTATTAAACATTTAACTCATTTGTTCAGAGAGATTTCGATGTACTTGGAATTTAATAAAGATGAGCTCTGGGTGATGCATTCTTCCTTGTTAAATATTTAGCTGTTTGCGTTAGCTCTGTGGTTTCCTGAGGCAAAAATTTAAACTGTTAATATATAGCAGGTTTAAGCTATAAAAATAGTAGATGCTGTAATTTCTTCTGGGGCAAAACTGGTCATTTTGAACACTTGCAAGAAAACAAAGTGAACATGCATGCACATATTTATTAAAATATAAGCAGTTAATTGCTCAAAATCTATAAAGAGAAACTGAGAATCAGATATTCTTAGATCTAATTTATAAGGGAGACATCATTCAACTTCAAAGATGAGTGATAAATGCAGAATATTTATATAAAGTATCTTCTTTATGAGGTTGCCTGTAAAAGATACCTCTGATGTAAGACTGTAATACCTTGGTTTCTAACTTTATTGAAGCTTAGTATAAACACCACTTTTTTGGACATAAAATGAGACTCATTAAAAGAGAAGATGCTCTTTTTATAAAAATATGGCCTTCTCCATTTCTGTTTATATTGATTTGGAGATCTTAACAGTATTTCTCTTTATCTTCATTTTGGACTGATTTTCATAAAATATCATGATCTTTAATGCAATGGATTATACATCCAGTGAGATTTAAAAATACCTCCAAAAATGCCCATTATAACATAATATGTATACACATATATCCAAACATATGATTAAAGAAATTAAAGTAAAAAATCCTACATTTACATTTGATGGCATGCATTTGAGGCACGTAGGAAAAAAAACCAGATAAATATTTTTACAAAGGGGGAATATTCTAATACAGTGTACAGATCTATATCTCTAGGAATACGGTCAACAAAGAACAAAGGAAAAATGTCTTTGTCTTAAATCACTTATTTTTTGAGAGCTTGAAGCATACTGCCTAAGTCTGCTTTGGTCTAATGAAAGAGTGCCATCTATTGGATGACCTTGAAAAAGTGCTTAAATTTCATAAATATTATACATGAAAATAAATCAGTGAAGAGCTATCATTTTGGCATAATTTAGAACATATCAGTCTTTGTCTATGTGAATATATAAAAATATTCCTGAGGTTTATGTAAAAGAAAGAAAAGGAATATTTTGCATGAATATTCTGTTATAATACACTTATGTAGCAATAGAATTGTCACAATTAAAGGCAGCAAATTATTGTCTGATTAAGACATTGAATTTTTGAATTCAAATGTTTTATAAACTTGCGATTAAAGACATGCATCTTGTATTCCTTCATACATACCTTTGTTTACTTGTGCTTTTAAATAAAGGAATCTGAAAATTGAATGCATGATCTTGTATTTTGACAAGAAGGATCTGTTTAAATCTTCCTCAAAGTTGCATTGCATAAAATTTAAACCAAAAACAAAAGAAAAAAAACACATTAACTTGGTTTTTTAAAAGGCAATGTTCTTGTTTTATCTTTCAGCCCAAGAACTTGCCAGTCAAGATGAAAAACTTCTTCTAATGGAATCCAGCTTGAAAGCTACTCAAGAGCAGCTAACTGAGCAAATAGCAGAAACAGTTCGCCAAGAACAGAACAGTAGAAAACCCCAGGCAGAGCTGAAGACAGTGACAGAAGGGATTATTGCTTCTGAAGAAGAAAAAAATGATTACAAGTGAGTTGCTTTTTAGTATTTCAGAAAGTTTTACTTTACATACTAAAATCCAGTCAATCCTTTGACTTTCGTTGCTAAATATTTAACTCTATCTGTCTTGCAAAAGGTTCTGTGTAAATGTGCTAGCTTGTTCAATAAATTGTTGGTTCCAAAAGAGATAAACTTTAAATTTGCATCATTTCTTAACCGAAATGGCACATGCAGAGCATTGTAACTGTCCTATTCCGGTGCTAAATAATGATATGGTGGTCAACTTTCTTGTTAACTACCAAGAAATGTGCAAGGTAAGATGCAAGAGAAAGAATACACTGTGTTTCTGTAGCACCTATCTGCCAATGGCATTCTCATCTTTCTCCTTTTGGAGTCCAAAGGTTACATATGGCTCTTGTTGCCTTTCTTTTTTGTTAAAGTAGCAGCTCTAAGCAAGACACTGTTAAATTGAGAGACATTTAGAGTTAGAATTTTTTGGTCAGACCATTGAGGCATGTAAGGAACTATGAAGAAAAGTAACAAAGATCTGTGCTGTTTTGAAACATTCATGAACATTGTTTTAGTGAAACATCTTCCAGTAGTTAATTTCCGCTTTCATCATCTAAATCTTTATGTAATTATTATGGTTAATACTATGTTTTCAAATGTTATCATTCACTTTTCAAATAAACGTTGGTTTCTTTTTTGAATGTTCTGATAATTAGATTTTCTATCCTCTGTGCCTTTTGCTTGATTTTCTTAGCATTTTTCAAGAATAATTTTTAAAAGTAGCATAGCCCAGATGAATCCCCTCTCCCTCTTTTCCTCTCCCCTATCCTCCCCCCCCTCTCTCTCTCTCTCTATTTTTCAAAAATTGTTCTTTACTTACCGAACACTGGTTAAATTGAGTAATCACAGTTAGATAAAGCACACATAGCTAAACTTTTTTTTCTTCTTTTCATGTAACTTATACCTATGAGCACAATCCTGAGGCAAGAGCTAAACAGGCATTTGATATTAACTAATCTTTGTAAGCTAAATTCTAAACTTTCATTACTCATTGCATATCTTGATATATCTATCAATAGGACTTCAAAATATTGCATATGATGAATGCTGAAACATTTTTTTTGATTTATGGTTTATAAAGCTAACCAAAAATGCTAAAATGTAAAAGTAAAATTTTTGAAATTTATTCATGAGGAATTTATTTCTGTGTTTTAGTCCTATGGTTTAATATCAGAAGATACTAAAAATAATTTTACAATCTAGGATGACATTTTACAGGCTTCTAAATAAAATTAAACACTCAGATAAATCCTGTTTGCGATTAACGTAACTTTAGTCAGCTGCCAGAACTCAGACAACAAAAAAGCCACATTAACAAATATTGAAAGGTAGAAATTGGTACCAAGAATTAAAAGCACATTGGGCAAAGTTTCTTTGGGAATGGCTATAGTAATGTACTATTGTTGTAAATATTATGGTCTTTTAAAAAGCTGAATTGTATTAGGGGAATAATATACTTAAGATATATTTAGATAACAAGAAATATATAAAAATGTTTGTGAACACTAATATAAAGCTAATGATAGTGGTCCATGTGAACTTAATGTTATTAAAATAATGCCAACATTTTTTTCTACAGTTACATGCCAGATAAATGCATATTATTCAGTGCACTCATAGAAAATACCATTTTTGATCAGAAAACTGGCATGCTAAGATCTGCTTCCAATCTTGAATTTTAATAAGTAAATAAACCAAGCAGTGATTCGTCCAGTTAAATAACAATGAAAGACTAAACTTAAGTTCTATATACTTGATCTGTATTTATCTATCTTATTTTCCAATATAGCTTGATCATGAAATTAAGTACACTATTCTCTCTCAATATGAAATTGTTGGTAAGGTGTACAAATATCACCTAAGAGAGTATTTAAGATTGTAACTACTTTTTTTTTTGCCTATTTGGAATTTTTTTAGCAATTAAATATCTTAGAAATCCAAAAAAATTATAAATATTATTATGACATGTTACAAGAACATGTTGAATTTAAAGAGACTGACACATGATCATAATCAAACCAATGATTATTTCTTAAGAGAAGCAAGTTCATCTTTAAAAAATATATATAGACTCAATATACATAGTCATGGGGTATGCCTACATGCTAGACATGTGTCTTGACATGAAAAAATAAAACATGCTACTATTTAAATATAAAATAAAATCAAAGCCTTTTTGGCCTAGCCAAAAAAAAAAAAAAAAAAAACCATGTTATAGTTTATTTTGGGGCTCCACTCAATCGACAGGTGGCATGAATTGATCAGATTTACCAATTGATTTGGAATTGGGCAGTTCCAGACACCATTGTATTCACCAGCAAGAAGAAAGAAAAGTCACATCAGGTGTCATATGGCATGGGAACATTATAGTGAGTTCTCTTACCCAGTCATTCCTTTATTTGAAAGTCTTTGGATTTGACTAAGTGATGTAGGGTGAAATGTATAGAAAGTTAAGTTCAAAGACTTGCATAGTTTCTAGAGCTCTCAATTACAGTTGAATTTTGCTATAAAGAACAGAAGATCTCACCAGAGCAAAACATTCTGGGACCCTTTTTTTTCTCTTCTTCAAATGGGGAAACTTAATTCTGAAATCATGATTTTTTTAACCTCATAAAAATAGAAAAAAATAAAAACCTGAAACATATTTTTTTAATGTGCTAATTTAAGTCATAAAAACTAGAATGTAGGGATGCCTGAGTGGCTCAGCGGTTGAGTGTCTGCCTTTGGCCCAGGGCATGATCCCGGATTCCTCAGTTCGAGTCCCACATCAGGCTCCTTGCATGGAGCCTGCTTCTTCCTCTGCCTGTGTTTCTGCCTCTCTCTCTCTGTGTCTCTCATGAGTAAATAAATAAAATCTTAAAAAAAAAAAAAACTAGAATGTATATTTTTAGAAACCTGTTACAATTTGAAATGTATGTCAGGTTTCTACATTCATCCTTATAGTGATAATGTATCCAAGTGCCTTTTTGATAAGTAAATATCTCATAATGATTTCCTCTATTCATTTACTTTAGAATAGTCATTCAGGGCTAGCCAGGTTCCAATACCAAGATCTATTACTAAGTTAAGTAATTTCTTAACTAAATGTGAAACAGTTAAAAAAAAGTAGTAAAACATTTGGCAATCAAAGGGAAGATTGTTTTTAACTTGAAAATATACCTTGTAAGTTATTGGTTCCATAAAGCTTAATGTTTTAATGAACATATAGGATTTAGATTTTATTTTTCTCCTCTCTTTTTGAACTAAATGTGAAGAACACACACCATATACTCAGTATAAGCCTGTTACACTTGAAAGATTTGTTCTGAATGTCCAGTGGGAACCTGGAAATCGTAATAATTTGTAGTATCGATTGAGTGAAGCTATGCAGCTGGGGCCTCCGGTGAATAGACAGGAATAGACATTTTATTGATTAACTTTTACAGTCATATTTTCAAGACTCCGCTGCAACATAATTTTCACTTCCCAGCTTTGTGTTGCTGCATCATGAAACTTGGATTCTTCTCTCTTAACATTTACCCACTTGAGGAAAAACGTATGGACATGCCTTGCCAGGGTTGTGATCTACAGAGATGCAAAACTTTCTGGAAAATGATTTCTCTTAAGTGCTATTCTACCAAAAACGGTAGAAAGGAGCTGGTTATAAGAGTTTTGGGGGAAAATCATTAGAGCAACTACTGGGTAATTAAACTTCTTTCCTCATTCTTTTCATGTTTACGCATCTTACTTTTCCTGTCCTAACATCATGCTATAACGATTAAAATGGATTATCTCGTGATGATTTTGTTTTTTATTCACTAACACTTTCTGTCTTATTTAATGTGAGCAGCAGAAAAAAATTAATGTACTAATACTCTCTAGTCTGAAATGAAAATTATTAAATATTAAGTCATTTTGGCCGATAATTTCAGAGTATGAAAATGTGTATATATACCTATTGGATATGCATGATTTTCCCTAGTCCTGTGAGAGTTTTTAAAAATCATTTAAGCAGAAAAATGTTGTATTTGTACAGGTGAACATATGACAAATACTCTGTATATAATCATATATTTATTTACCTCAGGTTCTTGACTGCTTGAATTTTTGGTCACTGGAGCAAACTGCAGATTTTATACTTTATTTTACATATGTGTAAAATATGTAACAGAGATAGTTAGACATTAGATTTGATTTGAAAAATGGGATTTTTAAAAAGAAGTTTACATCAATTCCTTTTTTAGCTCACATCTGCATTGCTTTTATTTGTTATCTTGAAAAATCATGTTAGAATAAGTTGATCCAAATATAAAATTCAAGAGATTCATGTGACTACATCAGCCCAGAAGATATAAGATGTAATTAAATTAGACCAAAAGTTTAGCGAGTGCTAATAGTTGTGTGTAATAAATCATACTCCATGACACCGATGCCTTATACAGTTAATTTTAGGAGTTTATTTTTCATTTAATATTACTGATAATTGCTATGGAATCTTGGTTCTAAGGTTCATAGATTTGATTTTAAAAGTATGCAAAGCATTTTAAGCTTCCAATTTACTGCTGTTTTAATCCAAAATTAAAAATTGTATAAAACTAGTATTGAGTGTATGAAACTGACAAATTTTTCTTATTACATTGAATATTAAATTTTTAAATTATATTCAACAAGTTTATAGTTTTTTTCTATTGATTTTCAAAGATGTAATTATTGAGAATTCTGTTTGGTTTTTCTTCTATGATGCTTTAATTTCTTCTGCAACAAGTTTTATAAACACATTGATGTGCGATATATATGTAAAAATAGTGCTTCTTGAAGTCCCATAGTTAATGTGCCACGATTAATGTGGCACATTAATGTGCTTCAAGATTTTTCAATTACTTGCTATACATAATTGTTTTTCTTCTGATGGGATAGGTCTTTATTTATAATGAAAAGGGATTTGAAGAAAATATCTAGGAATTAATTCTTTCCTTTTTCACATTAAAAGAATGAATAAAATAATGTATAAAGGATGCAGGTTATTTTTATCACATGTGGGGCTCTTAGAAGACTCTTACTTGCATAATTAAGTATGTGTTTTCAACTTCTTTGCCAAAATAAGGAATGCAATTAAGACAGATCAAGTAATAAACATAAAATACAAAAAGTCTGAATTGAGATTGATTTCAACATAATCCTGTAGAGGAATCCCCACTTATTGATCATTTTAAAGCCCATGCATAGCACTTAGAAAGATAAAGTAAGCAAGGTCAGATAATCAAAGCATTTAAATAGTAAAAACAGCAACTGCCACTGTAGACTGCTAAAATAAATCCATAATACAAATTGCTTTAGCAAAAAGTGGATGAGCAGCTGATCTTCCTATTGAACTCTGATGCCGTTCAGTGACCACACTGGGAAAAGGATTGGGAGAAATGCCTTAAAGATCAATATTGAGTGAGATGTAGCAGGGATTCATTTTGAACATGAAAGCATTACAGGTGTGAGAGTAGAGACATCTTTAGGAGATGTCATCAAGTGGAGATTGTTTAATACAGGTAAAAAATGCCATCTATGCCTGATATGGCCAAACACCAGTCACAGAAATGCTTTCTTAACTGTTTCAAGAAATTCTTTGAATGGGTTTTAAGACAGTTCTCAGATTTGAAAGTATAGAAAGCTGACTCTATGCTAAAATAGCAGTACAACTACTTACCAAAGTAAGTTAATCTCTCTCTGTAAACATATTCTACGCATATCACGAATGCATATTTTTGGAATATCAAATAATTATGTGATTGTAGTCTGCAGTCCTTGGTGGAGGTATAAAAATTAATTATAGAACAAGGCTGGAAGGTGTAGTTTTCAAATTGTATGAAAATGGAATGTACTTGTTGTGAGTCTCTTTTGGAAACTTGTTGCAATTTGAGGAGTCCTATTTTTAATGAGTGTTTGAACTCTACTGGCTAATTATATTCTTGGCTCCAGGGAAACTCCAATGGGAGTTTTCAGCATATAGATGTATGACGAGCAGAATTAGGTTTAACATATTTAATTACTTTTCTTATAGAATTTGAGTTTAATTTCTACTTAATGAGACACCTTCATGGCTATAATGAAGTTTTGTGGCCAACTGAATATGATTTAGCATAAGTACATGCAGTTTTATTGTATTTTAGAATAAAGTGGTTCTTCAGTCAAAATGGACAATAATGTGATTTAATTACTTCCACCTTTTCTCAGGTTCCCATAGGTGTCATCTTTATGTCATTATGTTTTCATAGCCTCTAAAGTCATCTTCATGTTCACTGCATGAATATTGTTGCCTTGATAAGTACACCAACAGGGTTTGCTGCACATATATTTCCAGCAGGTGTTTCTCATGGAAGATAACCATAGTCTCCTAATAATTTGAATGTAGTACTTAGAGTTTCACAGTATTACTGATTGATTCCATTTCATTTACAAAAACATTTCAATATTGAACTTCTCCATTAAATGGCATAAAACATTGTCTCATTTTAAGCTCTTTTTTTCCCCTAAGATAGAGAAGAAAGAACTAAAACGAAGATTGGTTACATTTAAGACAATTTCCATATCAAAACAAAACATTAAAAAAATGAAGCTCCAGGCTTAAAAGTTGCATAACTCAGGCTCAGTTTTCCCCATTCCCTTCTTTCCATAATGAATAGTTATTTACAACTATTGTTTAGTCTCCATGTTTGCTGTATGAATTGCTGATGGCAGCGATTTCAATGGTGAAATTGTGAAATAATATTCATAGTTGTCAGAAAAAGGTCATTCTATTTGCATTCATTAGGAACCTGGAGGACCGTGCAGTGTGTGTTTCCTTTGGGATGTTGCAGCTATTGATTTATACACAGCTGTAGGAAAAATTAATTAGGATTATATTTCACTTATTACTGCAGGCTGTGTAATAAGAAAGAAAAACATTTTTTTTGTTAGAAAGTTGAACAGAAAAACCTAAATGGAATCATTGTTTTTTAAATCACAACTACTTTATCATATAATTTTTCTTCTATAATCTGGTTAAAGGCTTAGTGCATTTATGGAAATTTAATTAGCACTTTGAAAAATGAGTGTTTTAGTACATATCCTATATTAATAATGATAATTTAAATTAGGCAAAAAAGACATTTTTCCCTTGCTAATTGAAACTTTCCTTTCTCTAAGCTAGGGCAGTGTGTATTGTCCACTATGAGTTTGCAGGTACTGGGAAGCTTTTGCCAAAAGAGTTCAATTAAACACTGAACAGGGACCAAAATCAGGTAGATTCTCAAGCTGAAGAAACAGATTACATTAATGAGAATTTTGGTAGTAAAAGGAGAGAGAAAAAAAAGTTCACTTAGTTTTTATATTTTCTGTCTAAGAAATAATATATAATTAGGTTCTTCTATAAATTTAATACTTCAAATAAACTAGAATGTGACACTGATCATATTCTCACTTTCTGTGATAACATTAGATTTCAAATTGTTTTACAAAATATACTTGGTTTCTTTCTATGAACCCCATGCATATTCTAAGTGAAAAAATATTGAATTCAGTTCTCCACATTGTTTATATGTGACACATGTTTGAGATTAATCAAATTGTAGTCACTTCTAATTAATAGCAGAGAATAATTTCGAAATGGGGCAGAAACAGATGACAAAAGATAGTTTGTGTGTGTTCAAGACATACTTTATGAATGGAAACACATGCCTATTGTGACATTCCTGACTTGAAAATTTTATTAACTTGCCTATTGTCTTTCAGATATGTGACATTTTAAGAGAAACTCACTGCGTGGCCCAGAGTGGACTTTGGTGTTGAATCAGTATTTAGGGAAAAACAAAATCAAAGAGAGATCTTTTGATGCCCTCATAAAACCTACAACTAAAGCATTAAAATCCAGTTGTAATATTGGAAGTTTTTAGCTCTTTTGAAAGGAGTTTGTTTATAGGAGGTCAACAGTGAAACTGAGTACAAATACAGGTTCTTTCTGTACATTTTATCGATTAACTATTATCTAAAAAATAATGATGAGGATTAAAAATGCATTACTTCCCACTCCAAAACTTTTAACTACATTAGGTATGGCCATAAGAATCTATTCCTTAATGTACTGAGTAGACTATAAATTGGGTAAACATTTTGTCCTCTTGCTTATCTGCTTCAAATGCTTGGGGCCCCTTTAAGAGAAAGCAGTTTTATCTTGAGTAATAGGGAACTTTGCCTTTCCAGAGTGATAAGCAATATTTTCCACCTTGGCACATTTTGTATTCTGTTGTAAAAATTATATGAGGTAATTATACTGAGATTCATTGCAAGCTGTTGGCTTTTGTAGTGCATCTAGCTTGTCCAGTTTGTTTTTAGAATAATGTTGTGTTAGGTTAATAATGAGGTAAGTAACTAAGACTTTTATAAAAAATCATGGGGGGCTAGGCTAAAATTTTGAATAACTTTCTTAACTAAAACAAAATGACCGGAACTATATTGCTTAGGAAAACTTATTGATCAAGCTATATGCTGAATTGGTATTGTTATACACCTTGTGCTTCCATGGCACCTAATGCATACTCGATTAGAATGTGCCCCTCTTATGTTATTTTACCTATTGGTATATTAATAAAGGCACATTTCCCCCACTGGATGTCTTTGTGTTCAATGATCTTCCAGGACCATTGGAGGCACTACCATATTTTACCTAGTTTTGATTAGATTAGGAAGAGATGAAGAGAATGAATTTAACTGTGTGTCTTGTCCAGTATATTATCTCTCACCTTGTGAAACATGCTGAGTTGCCAGGCTGACCCCTATTATCTAGTGAGAATATAGAAGTTGACCTTTATCAAAGTATAGTACCAAACTTGAACCCTAGCTTATGTCTTGTTTTGGACAACCCATTTAAGACTGGAAAAATAGGATGAGAAAATGGAAGCTTTCTTGAAATAGATGAGACAAGGGGTGCTACGTTATAAAAAATTTAAAAAATAACATGTGATTAGTAAGGCAAGTATACTCACAGTTTTACTTTCATCATCTGATGGTGTGGCCTGGATATTTGTATTCCCCTCAAATTCATATGTGGAAATATTATTCCCCAAAATGATGATATTAATAAGTGGGGTCTTTGGGAGGTGATTAGATCATGAGGGTAGAACTCTCAAGAATGGGATTAGTGCCTTTGTACAATGAGCTGAGAAAGCTTCCTTGTTTCTTCCACCATGTGAGGACATGTAGAAAAGCCATCTATATGCCAGGAAGTGGATCTTCACCGGAAACACAATCTGTTTCTTGATCTCTGATTTCCTAGCCTATGGAAACATGGGAAATAAATTATCACTTATAAACCATCCAGTTTATGGTATTTTGTTAGCACAGCCCAAATGAACTAAGGTGGGTGGGGAAAAGAAAAGGAAATTAAGAATGGTAAATTAAAAGAAGTGAGGAAGGAGTAGGTCCTGATGCCATATAGACTGGGACTGAGGATGCACAGAAGATGAAGAGCTAGTGGACATGGAGGATACAAGAAAAAAGTTGGTCATTGATAGGGCAAGGTATCAGATGATATACAGATGTTTATGACATGTAAATATAGACCTACAGACACTATAGAGTGTGGGTGAGTGATAGATAAAGATGTAGGGAAAATCTGAGGGCATGTTTAAAAAATGAGAACACTTTTGAAATACAATCATCTGATGGAATGAATATGATGGAGGTTTAGAGGACTGGGATCAGGACTATCAAAAACTATCAAAACCATTCAGCATTGTAGAATATAAGGGAGCATATACTAACGTGTGCTTAAGAAAAATTAAACACACACAATATAGAGATTTTATAGGCCAAGGATTACTAAGTATAAGTGAATCTGAAATGCCAATTAATTCATTTAACAACTATTTCCTTAGGTCCTACCGTAATGTGCCTAACAATAATCTAAGCCCTAGGTATAAACAGTGAATAAAATGACTAAGTCCCTGTGTTCAGGGAAGTCATATTCTAGTGGGAAGTTAGATAACAAAGAGTTAAAACAAATATTGCATAAGATTATACAATGTAGTTTGTGTCCTTCATGGATTTTATAGTTTTCTTCCATCACATTACAGAAGACTTGGATATTAGGGATGTGGTCATACTTGAATGGCACAGCTTCCTCTAGTTCTGGAAATATCCTTTGCCCAGGCATCCATCCCTTTGGGTTTTTTATTTACCTGCTTTCTGAAGACTGGAAAAGGTGATATTTTAATGCTTGCTTATAATAAAAGCCCTGAAAACTTTATAGTAATAACTACAAATTATTAGAATACATGCCCAAATAACATTTTCACTTGTATTGCAGACATCCGTATTCTTTCTCTTCTTTTAAGTTTGGCACAACTTTAAAATCAGGTCCAGGCTTTTCTTCTTTGGATTTTCTCTTTATCCTTGTTCTCATGGCCTCACTTATTGAGACAGATCCAAAATGTTAGAAGCTGGGGGCTATCTCACATACATGCCAAGTATCCCCCTTTCCTCACACTTCTTCCACTCCTGGTAGTTAACCTAATTTTCCCATTAAAATTATTCTATCCTTTATCAATTATTGCCACCAACTGTCTCTACTTTTCTGGGGACCTGAACCACTTTATTTATACTCCATTTATAGAACACTCAACCAGAGGTAGAATCAAACCAGCAGTGACTGCTATGTATCTAGATTATTCTTGATTTGAATTAAGGCAACAGATAAGCCAAGGTCAGTCTACCAGAGTTAATTAGACATCTCAAAAGAGCTCAGAAGAGTCCATCCAGAAACCAAGTAATTTAAGATTTCAAAATTATTTTCAAAAAATAAAATGACAAATACAAATCTTAGAAAAGTTTTGGACTTATTAACAGTGAATGTTTCTATGGTGTGGGGCCTAACTGACATACCTAATTAGTTGCTAATATACCTATTGTTGATGGAGAGAAATGTAACATTTTTTTTGTTTGTTTTGTGTTTGCTTTATTCCCGTCATGCTAAAGCCTGATATGTCCTTTTTTATGATTTTAGAGACTTTCCCAATTTTATCCAATAAGTCTCTGTAACCATTTGAATCCTTCAACTGGAAGTGAAACTCATACATAACTGAAGACCTTCATCGAGAGCATCATAGATGTCTTGCTTCTTTAAAATAGAGGCTGGGACCCTCAAGAATGAGTGAGCAAAACTGTGTGCCGTATAAGCTTGAAAATGTGAACATAATGAGAAATTTTGTGGTGCCCAATAATGAATCCGATTGTGGAAACAAGAAATATACTGACATCTCTTGGATAATCAAATAATCAGTTTCTTTTTAGCTGATGTTGTATCTAATTTAAGCCTGAACTCAGGTAAAATTATTCAAAATTATTTAATGGGAATTCAAAATACCATTATAATTAATGAGAATGCTTTCCAGTTTTTTGAGCACTAAGTATATACTAGAGTCCATACTGATTGTCTTACATGCATTGTTTCATTTGTGCTTTATCTCAGTTGATTAAAATGAATATCATTGCTATTACTTTCAAGGAAGGAAACTTAAGATGAATAGAGATGAACGAATTTGCTGGTATATGTATACCTGAGATTTAACCTTGTTATGTATATTATACATACGTATAATCGTATGTAAGGTATATTATACCTTAAACCTTATATTTCAACTATTAAATAAACTACATCAATTTGAAACTACAAATATACCTGAAGAATATACTGAATATACTGAAGAAGGACTTGGTAGGTGAAGATGTAGAATAATTTTTTAAGTAGTAGCTTCTGGAGTCAGAGAATTTATTTCAACAACTGTGGGTTATTCCAAAAAGCACATACTATTGCTACAATTATAATTTATAAATATGGAAAAAAACAATGAAAATAATGTAAAAGTAAACTTTATTTTTTTTATTTTTTTATTTTTTTTTTAAGATTTTATTTATTTATTCATAGAGACAGAGAGAGGGAGAGGGAGAGACACAGGCAGAGGAAGAAGCAGGCATCATACAGAGAGCCTGACGTGGGACTCGATCCAGGGTCTCCAGGATCACGCTCTGGTCTGCAGGCGGCGCTAAACCGCTGCGCCACTGCGGCTGCCCTAAAAGTAAACTTTAAACACAAATAGAAAATTCCAGCATGTTGGGCAGCCCCATAGCTCAGTGGTTTAGCACTGCCTTCAGCTCAGGGCGTGATCCTGGAGACTCCGGATCGAGTCCCACGTCGGGCTCCCTGCACGGAGCCTGCTTCTCCCTCTGCCTGTGTCTCTGCCTCTCTCTCTTCTCTGTGTATTCTCGTGAATAAATAAATAAAATATTAAAAAAAGAAAATTCCAGCATGTCTATTATAAGATATTCTAGGAAAAAAAAAAAAAAAAAGCCTTAACAACACATTAACCAATCCTGGCCAATGGACCAGAATATGATTCAATTGAAAATGTTTTAAACCATAATGCCGGAACAGTTCCACTTGCTCAGGATATTTCCAAACAATAACTATTACTACATACCCACATATGTACTACATATAACACAATGTAATTTTAATCAGGGAAGTAATGCAGTTGTAGAAACTGAAGAATATGAATTTCACCTTGACACTGGAAATGGTTTGATATGTATTTACTTGGCTTTTAATAGAACTAAGACTCTATGATACTTTGAGAAAAATTCTGAAGATTTATCTTCTCAAGATTTCTCTAATTTTCTTAAGGCATCCATACATACATTTTCAAAACATAAAATATACATTAATGCATTTGTTTGCTAAATCCAAAAGGATGTGGGAAGACTTAAAATTACAACATTCTCAATAGAAATAAATGGCAAAAACCAAAAATATGGCAGAAGTGGGAATGAGCACAGTGGTTACAGCACAGATGCTAGCTGTTACAGCTCAGAAATCATTGCATTTGATTACCTGACATCAGCAAATTAACACTTGGGCCCAAATGCAATATGCCTGATGGCTGAATTAAGGACACTAGAATTTTACTGGTAAGAAGGGACCCAAGACAAAGCTGGAATACCAAGATGACAAAGACTGAGAAAAAAGGGAGATTCATCTATTTCACCATGTTGGCAAAAGCTGCCCCTCGTGAAGTTTCCATGGGGGCACACCCTGTTTTGGGAAAGGAACATAACTTCACTGGCACAAAGGGGAACAGAAACAGGATGTAAACGATCAGAATAATTGTGCCAAACCATTGACCTTCATTATTTTGAAGAAAACAAGTACGCAGGACTTTATTTTCTTGGTGCTCCCAAGAGAACCGTGCTACCTTTATGACCTTACAAGGCTGGGTTAGTTTGCCTGTCTAAAAGCATTTTTAGAAAACCTTGCTCTTATTCTCAAGTTATGCACTTGAATAAATATACATTGCTTGGCCCAGATATATTTTCCTCCTAATGAATTAGCCAAGATTTCTGGTCTGATGTCTTACTGTGAATAGCATTTTATTGAGAAACAAAAAGAAATTTGTGAAATCCCCCTGTAGGAATGAATGGTTTAGTTGTTATTCATGACACTTCCACTGCTCTCTGACCTTCTGGATACTTTATGCTGATAGAGAAAAGCATGCAAGCCCTCTGCGGCAAAGACAAGATATTTTGGGAGAACAGTACTTTCTATGGAACAGCTTTTACTTTTTTCCTTGATGGATCTGGAATTATAACTCTACTATTAAATTCAACTGTATACACGTAGACAAGGAAAAAGGTGCAACCGTGCAATGCCCAGAGTTAAAGGGGCACATATTAGCATTTAAGAAACAAATCGGCACAGAAAGAAGACAAGGAAGGAATAAGGCTGAAAAAATGAAATCAATATACCAACTTGCATTTTTTTTTGCATTTTAGTTTCACATATACATTGGAGATGTAATTTTTATTATTCTTATAGAAAATCACTATGCATCAATGATTTAAATCTGCAGGAATTTCCATCCACTTTTTTTCACTATGAAGGAATCAAACTAGAGAAATTCTGTGAACTACCTCATGTCTGGAGACTGGAAACTGATTTTCTGATGAATCTCAATAATTTTCTAATTAGGAGTTTATTAAATAAAGTCCAAATTTTACAAAAACACTTTTACCAAAGGATTTTGTATTTCCACTGCACTTGGCTTAATATGCATCTGGGGGTTGAGGTTCAGTAGATAAGCAGCAAGAATATAAAGTGCAAAACAATTCTTACCCTTAGGTGAATATTTCAAATATGTTATTCTTTGCTGGAGGTTAAGTGAAATTTTTGCTCATGCAAGAAATAAATTCTGCTTAGGTAAAATGTAGTGTATTATTTTCCTTCTTATAATTAATAAGTGGCCTTGAGGAATCAAAATCGCTGAGTAGTATGATAAAGCACTTGTTAATGGAGATACATTTATCCAATGAAATATTTGTGTGTTTTTTTTTTTCAGAAATGAAAATCTCTTCAGCTAAATTGTATCATGTAGTCAGTTCTCCTCTGCTCTCACAAATTTAAATATCAGACCATGCAAATTACACAATAACACTCAAACCTGATCTTGACGGGGCTCAGGAGAAATGTTGGCTTTGCACAAGAGAAGGTTTAAGATGTCTAGGCTCAAATGTTCTTGGATTTGACTGCAGCAGATAAAGAAATAGCATTCAACTGCTCTATAGGAATAGACAAAAGATGAACAAATGTGTTGTTTTTTTCTTTCTAATAGTAGTAAGAACTATTCTTAAAGGATTTTTACTGGATATAATTGTAAACAACATGTACGGTTAACTCCACATAAAGTTCAGTTTGGCTTATAGAAATGATTTAAAGTTAATATGTTGTATGAATTACTTGTTTTTCCTTAAAAACAATGGAAAGCTCAAATAATAGAACATCTTATAATGGACTAGAGAGTCAGATACACTTGACTTGGAATCCTTATAAGCTATTGCCACTTTGAGCAAATTACTTCTAAGACTCAATATTTTCATCTCTAATTTGTAGATAATAATATCTTTCTCATAGGGATGTTATGAGAAGGTAGACAATTTTGTAGAGGTCATGCACTGGCCTGACACAGTCGTGGTTTTCAATAATTGGTAGACATTGTTGAATTAGAAATAAGGTTTGTTTCATCAGATAAAAGATGCTACAATTTTTTTAATAACAAAAACTCCACCATTGGGACCTAATGGATACAAGATTAAGCAGATTAATGTATTTAGAGCGTGTATCACGATAAATGGATATAAAGTCGTCCCTAGCAACCCCCAAATGAAGATTTTTTTTTGATGAGTTTCAACTGCACATGGATTATTGCCTGGCACGAGCCTCAAGAACACAAAGGATTTTCCTCCAAAGCCCAGCAGCATCATATATGAAATATTATTAATCTCTTTAGAGAAAAAGAAAAATCTGGTTCTCTTAGAATTGTATATAAGTATTCCCTTTAAACTTGCAGTCTCTTCAAATTCAGCATTTTGCAAACTATGTTAGATATAGCTTTAACATAACCTTTGTAAGAAGAAGGAGATTGATTAATTTGCTGCTGACAAGAGTTCACATTCTTTTTGTTTTTCTCAGAGGATGCATCTGCTTCCTATTCTGAACATGGTTCTACTTACAATCTAATTGCGCTACCCTACACTGCCCTATTATTTTCTGAGTCTGAGCCTACATTTTAGGCCAATCATCGAAGAGTACAGGAAGAGAAGACTTGGAAATTGAAGGCTACACATATACATACTAGTCTCGTTACATTTATCAGTATAGCTCCTTCAGATTGTGTAAGCATGCAGTTCTATGCTTTAGGCTTGTCCTCACAATTTCCTGAGATAGGTCAGAATTATTGTCTCCATATGAGGTGTGAGATTTGTCATCTAATGATAAATGGTTGAATGATTTAAGCACTTACTTGGGCTTCATACTTATGTTGTTCCTTTCACTGGGTCTTGGGCTGAGTAGTTAGAATATTTTGTCCAGATGTATAAATGGAGACTTTGAAGAAAAAAAAATCATTCAGGTTTTATTAAGCTTAACTCTTAAAATATCACCGTGTATAGTAATTAAATTAGTATCCATGAAGCACTATAATAAACGAGGTACAATTTAAAGAAAAGATTGCATATGTAAAAGCTGAATTCAAATTAAGGTCTCCTTCTTTCCGTGTTAACTTAGTGAATTTAAGCTTTGTTGCAGTGCCTCATTCCCTAGAAAGCCATCGGGGGTATTCAACCCAATTTTAATAATATATCTATTCCATCATAAACTTGAGTTAGAAGGTTTTGGGAGATTGACCTCTTGGAAACAGCTTTATGTTTGAGCTTGGTACATATGGTTGAAGTCTTGAATTTCTGTTTTTTTTTTTTTCTGTCTACATATCAAATCTTTAATTAGAAATTAACCCAATCAACTCTGCTTAGCATAAGAATATCTACTGCAAAGGTTAGTACAAGAGATGAATCCTACCTCACAACAGAATCATCAACCTAAGGATTACAGAGGGTAAAATCATTCACTTACCCTGTCAAATGGTCTTTTCTGAATACTGATTTAATCTATTACATTTCTAGTAATATACTAGGGATGCAATATTAGATATACTGAATATATTATAAACTAATATATACTAATTATACACTACACTACAATTATATACTAATATATACTAATATACTGAATATACTAAGCATTGGCAATTTGTTATAGTATAATGTTTAGTATATTGACACTGAACATGCAATACTGAATATTTGTTAAAATAGATACCTAACATGTTCTAAAAGAAGGCTATTGGAAATTTTATACATCATATATATAATCCCAAAGCCATCATTTTACAACTGAACCAAAAGGGTCAGAGAGATGATTTAATTTGGTGATGTCACATGGCTAATAAACTCCAGGTTAAAGTTTTAAATCCAGGACTTCTAACTTGAAGGCCAGCATTTATTCAATTATGTTATGCTCAATTCTTTTTTTTTTTTTTAAGATTTTATTTATTTATTCATGAGAGACACAGAGAGAGAGGCAGAGACACAGGCAGAGGAGGAAGCAGGCTCCATGCAGGGAGCCCGACGTGGGACTCCATCCGGGGTATCCAGGATCATGCCCTGGGCTGAAGGCGGCGCTAAACCGCTGAGCCACCGGGAATGCCCACTCAATTCTTTTAACACTATTAAGGGTTAATAGAATTTTTTTTAAAAAAATATGTTTTCTCATTAGTCTTGATTTTCCTCCACCAGTAGTTAAAACCAATGATCCACTTATTTAATAATACTTTCATGAACAATGACCATGCCTTTGCCTCTGTATATTCTCAGCATCCAGACCAGTGTTCTGCATGAGTAAGTGTCCAATCACTGTTGACTCAGATGGGTAGAATTCATCCCCTAAACCAAACATGTCAAACCTTGGATGGCTGTTCCCATCTGGCATATCTAATTTTCCCAGAAATACAAATGTTCTTTCATTCTATTGCAAGAATGTTTCATTTTAATGTATCAGGTTCTTTTTTTTTTTCCTTTTTAATTATCATATCAGGAAATTCTTTGGCAAAATACATTAGAATCCCTCTAGCCATAGAATTTTTTCCATGGGTTACAATTTCTTATTTTTCCCTTTACATTTGGGGATTTAATTAAGAAAATATTAATAAAGCTACAGTAAGACATCACAGTACAATAAATAATAAAGAATACTTATTTGCACTGTATTCTATATAGTATAGAGTCCACAAAATGGAAAACTAGAAAATTAAAACTCATATAACTTTTATAGAGAAAATATAAGGGATACAACTGACAAGGTAATCTTTACTTTTACAAAAAATATTCATATAAATTTCCATAGTATTATTTTAACTTAATGCTAATAAATCACCAAGAAGCTTTTAACATAGGTCATTCTAATGTTACCTGAAGACATTGTAGTTCCTGATGATTATAAAAGAAAAAATCCAGTTCATGCATGAACTGCTAAACAGAAATACATTCTACTTTGTTTGAATGTGTGGAGATTGAATTTTTTTCTATAAATACAGATGAACCACATAGATTCTTGAAAGTAGTTCATTCACAATACTCTCTTCTCATTGATATCTATATGAATACAGTTGTACCTGTTTATCTGTATAAGCACACACACACACACACACACACATATGCGTATGCTAAGTTGATGAACTCATCAAAGAAACAGTAACCCCCTATTCAAATAAAGAAAATAAATATACCCATTGACCACAATTAGGCTCCCTAGATAGTACCCTCATGGTCCTGTAGTGGTCCTTTGCTTATACTCTGTTTCCTTATATGGACTTTGTATTATATTTTTAAGAAACCAGGTGGAGTACTTAACATTGACTTAGAACTCAAATATTTCTGAAACTGTTATTTTTCCCATGTGTCTCTCTTCATTCTTAGTATGACATTTTCCTATAACTTTCATAAATATATATTCCTATTGTATGATATATCCAAATAAAATGTTTATATAAACAATATTCATTTATTCATTCAATGTTTTATTCACCCAACAAATATTTATTATTATTTACTGTGTACGAGGTACCTTTTAATAACAGAAGGATATAGCAGAGAAACAGACAAAAAATATTTTTCCTAATGGAGCTACATCAAACTGAAGAGACAGATACAAAATAAAACTATCTATTTTTACTTGTGATGAGTTTTGCAAAGGAAAAACACATTGTGCAATAAGAGTGTATATAAAAATAACTTAAACCCCAACCAAAGTGTCTCCTTTAAAAAAAATTCAATAACGGTTTGGTTTGCAAGCCAAGGTGTGTCATGTGACTTCAGGTGTTTATTCCGTACACTGCTATGACACACATTTCCTTTTTTATGAGGAGAGTTTTGGGAAACTATTGTCTCACATCTGACAAATTTTTGAATTTTGGGATATTTGTTTTAAATAATAAATTTATAAATAATATCACAGCTTATAAATTATAAAAATGATTTTCTGATTCCTCCCTTTCTTTAATAGAAAATAGAGCCTCAACAAGTTGATTCTGCACAGATTTGCAAGTGTAGGATAGAGAGTATTTCTAAATGTGAAATATCAAGAAAAGCTTATGAATGTTCATTTAGAAGCTTGGTCATATAGGTCAACTCATGTTTGGAACAAATGGAACACATGGAAAAATAAACGAATATATTAGCAATACAAGTCAACAACCGTCTGATAGGAAAGATTATATGTAGCCTTAACACATAATCATTACACAAAAGAAACAGTACCAAAATTTGCCATGTGATAAATATGTAGGAAAGCATATTATTTATTTTTCTTTTTTAAATGATACAAGTGCAATGTGTTTGCCACCAATTTAAGTCAATTACTCATAATTATATCTTTACAGAAACAGCTGTCTTAAATTGAATTCCCTGAAAAACAGGTTCTGAGGTGGAGAGTTCTGGGTAGAAGTTCTAAAGAGGATCCTCTTGGAAGATACAGGAAAGCAGGAAAGGGAAGGGATGGGTTCGATGTTCTTTGTGTTTATCTTGCTTACCTCTGGGTGTATAATCCACTAGTTTGGGTCAATTTTTCAAATACTGATTCTGACTCATTCTCTCTCTTCTCTTTCTGGACATCATCTACATGCATGTTAGACTAATTGCCTGGGTCATTTATAGGTCTTATACTCTCTTCTATACCTTTCTTTTTCCCCCTGTTTTCAGTTTACATATTTTTTTTTTTATTTTTTGTTGATTGAACCAAAAAACCCTATCTTCTATTTTTCTCTTGTTATTAAGCCCATAATTGAGGTCTCAATTTCATTTATTTGAGTTTTAGTTCTAGAATCCCTTTTGATCATTTTTATAGATTCTAGTTTTTTTTTGTTTTTTTTTTTTTGTTTTTTTTTTAGATTCTAGTTTTTGATGAAATTCTCCATCTTCTAATTTTTTCGGTTCTGTTCCTCTATATTTCAAATATATGAATTGTTATTTTAAAATCCTTGTCAATAACCCCAATATCTTAATCTCTTTTTATTTATTTTGGTCTTTGGCTATTTGGTTTCATTTCTTGTCATTCCTGTTGAATGATTAGACTGGCAAATGACTTGTAAGGACATCAAATGACATACATTTTGTTTAAAAAATGGATAGGCTCCAAATAGTCTTACCTTCCTCTAGGTAGCCAGATGTGGTAGCTATTAACTTAATCAAATCAGAACTTTCGCTGATTCAAATCCAGCCTGCAGGTTTGGTATGGCTCTCTGTCTACCTTAGGTTTGTCCCATTCTTCAAGCATAGCTCTCCAGAGTTCAGATGAGAACCTGATTATTTTCACCATGGTCCTTCTGACAGCATGACTTGAACTTTAATGTTTATTTCTCAACAGTGAGAATGCCAGATAGCTCTCTTTGCTCTTCAGACATTTTGACTCAGATTTTTAATCTTCCATCCCATACAACTTAAGAATTTGGGCAATTCTTTTGATAGGGAATCAAGCTATCAGCTTGAAACCCCTCAAGACTGGAAGTTTGTGTTATTGTCTTTTTCTTTTCCATTGTGAAACTGCCCAAAACTTGGTTATTTTTCTCTGTCTCCACCAGCAGAAGTCTTCAACTTAGATTACTGTTTTCTTGCTTACAGGGAAAACTATTGTAGTTTCGGCCCATAGGCAACCAACCTTCCCACAATTCAATCCAAAAAGGAAGGGTAAAAATGATTTAATTTGGGGAGTTTATTATTTGATTACCATGACAAGGCAATTTCAAAACTTTGAATAGTAAAGATGAACTTGTTTAATCATTTCAATGATAATAGAGCCCAAGAAATAACTTTAATTAATAGAGTGTCTGATATTTATACATCGAAATTATACTAATTAAAAATAGCTATATATTTCCAAACATATTTCATCATTTATTAATAAATAGTTTGGAGGAGACGCTTATATTTTGGGAAACAATTATGTCACCTTTGTTAGTGCATCATTTTTACTGTATTATAGGAATAAAAATAATATTTATTACCAACAACCACATACTAACTAGTTCAGCAAATTCCTTTTCCAGAACAAAACTATCATCACTTTTCTTTTTTTTTTATGTCAGCATGGAGTTCTGCTTAAATGTATCACACAGTGACCCAGGCTTAAAGAGCAACCACTATTCATATTATTTTTCAACAAGTTACATATTTCTGTAAACCTTTGCCTTATTTATGGAATAAAAGGATATCACAAGATAATTTCTGAACATTTTATCCCTGATACAGTATTTGGCTCTATGTCCATTCAGGAAATGTTTTTCCTGTGTTAACTGCATACATTCACACTCTCTTGTTATTGTTTATCCACAAGATAATTTGATTCAATGTCATTCAATTCAAACCCTAAATTTCATTTGGAAACAATGACCTGTGTGTGTGTGTGTGTGTGTGTGTGTGTATGTGTATGTATCAAAACACAAAACCATGTCAATGTCCATCCTTGAAAGGTTAAGTGAGTTAGAGATAAATTACACCTATTGCAAACTTCCAGTACAGTATCCATTCCCTCATTCTTCCACTTTTACTTTGAACAGCAATATCTGAATGATGAATAGACCCAATTTATTAACTATTGCTCATATCACAAACTTCCTCCAAATACCTTTTCTCTTTCTCATGATGCTTCCTAAAACCTACTATTAGTCTTTAACAATACCTATGAAAGAGCCAACAGGTTTTTTTTTTTTTAAGATTTTATTTATTCATGAGAGACACACAGAGAGAGGCAGAGACATAGGCAGAGGGAGAAGCAGGCTCCATGCAGGAAGCCCGATGTGGGACTCAATCCCAGGACTCCAGGATCACACCCTGAGCTGAAGGCAGACACTTAACCGCTGAACTACCCAAGCATCCCGAGCGAACAGTTTCCAAAGTGATTTTTCCCTTGACTCTCCATTTGGTGTGCCCCAGCAATACAATTGGGCAACTATTTTACCCCAAACATCGACATCCATTTTATATTCCCCATAACAATAATTTAAACACACTCATTTAATTTCTACTTTGAACTTCCCTTGAAAAAGCAGAGCATTCCAATGTGATATGAAATGGTTTTAGTCAAGAACATCCTGCTCACATTTGGTGACTATGATATGAATTGTTGCTTAACTGAATCTAGTGTGATATTTCTAGTTTGTCCACTCATACAATGATGGAGTTATATTAAAGAATAATATGATTATATATTTATCAAGATACCCCAGAATACCTACTATTCATCTATTTACTCCTCCTTTCATATATATACCAAAAAAAGTAACATAAGCCTTTACTATGGTCTAGAAGACTGGCCCTCGAGTTTATATTTCAGTTGAAATTGGGTCGAGTTTATATTTCAATTGAAATTAGACGAGGAGAACACTCTTTCAAGGCCAACAGACTAGTCTTTCTCCTAAACCAAACCTGAATCCATTATTAATTGACCACTCCAAAGAGAAAATAAATTAAATACATAAAATAAATAACTGCCAGCATCACAGATAAAGGATGAGCAAGAGACAAAAATAGGATTTGTGTTAGGTCTTGTGCTGATCAGATCTCAGATGTCCACCACAAGAATTTTCAGGCTAGGACTGCCTCTTTGCATTCCACTGTTGTGTTGAAGGAAGAAGTTCCAAGAAGACAAAGCTCCATGCTTGGTAAATAAAAACAGGGAGTCTTCTCTCCATTCTGACTGGACAGGTGGAAAAGATGATTTACCCTTTTTGCATTGAGTTTTCACTTTGAAAACTCTTCTCCTTCAAAATACAATCTGTCCATTCCCTCCAACCTCAGTAATGCCTTTTATCCTTTGAAGGTGGTATTTCTCCCACTTGATTCTGATCAATTCCTGGACTTTCCTGTGGGGAGGTTGTCAGGCAGAAAGAAAAGAGGTGAAGATGAAAAATCTTTCACTTACCTTGGTGGTGAAAAATATTGATTTATAACTTTAAAGCTAAAATGTCGCAGTAGTTTTTTATTTGCTTTATTAAATGGCGGGTGATATATGTATGTAATATTGTATTACTTGACTTAAAAGACTGAGGTGCTGAATGGGATTTGCATCAGCTACCTCTAAATAGCAATTTACCTACTACATCAGAAATACAATGCCATCCATAAACATAATAAAAAACATGATATGTTTATTAGTAAATTGAGACATACCTGTACATTTGGAGATATTTATATTATTTAGATATGAAAATGGTAAAGGCCATGTAATTAACTTTGAAACTTGTTTCTAAAGTGTTAAGAATAATTTAGGATTCAACTGAAAAGCTTGGCTGTTTTTGTCTTTGTAAATGTGAATGAATATTGATTTGCTTTAGAAACGAGTAGAAGAGGATTTATTTTTGAGATGAAAAAGATGGATTTTTAAAAATTATGGTAAAAATCACATAACAGGGAACCTACCCTCTTAAATGTGAACTTTGTTAACTGTATGTACATTGTTGTACAGCAAGAGCTCTAGAACTTTTCATCTTACATTACTGAAATTCTATATCCGTTGAATAGGAACTCCTCATTTTCCCTCTCCCCCATTCTCTGACAACACTCTCCTACTTTCTGTTTCTGTAAGTTTGTGTGAGATATCTCACATACCAGAAATCATGATGTATTCATCCTTGTGTGAGTGGCTTATTTCATTTAGCATAATGTCGTCAAGTTGCAACCATGTAGTACCTTATGGCAGGATTTTTTTTTTTCCTTTTTGAAGCTCGAATAATATTCCATTGTATATATTCTACATTTTCTTTTTGTATATATCCATCAATGAACATTTAGGGATTTTCCATCTCTTAGCTATTGTGAATAATGCTGCAATGAAAACAGAAGTACAAAGATGCTCAATATCATTAACCTTCAGGAAAATGCAAATCAAAGTCACAGTGAGATGGTTAGGATGACTGTTAACAAAAAAATCCAGAAAATAATGGTTGGTGAGGATATGGAGAAATTGGAACCCCTGCACACAGTTAGCAGGAATGAACACTGGGGCAGCCTCTATGGAAAATAGTATGAGAGTTTCTCAAAAACTGAAAAGAAACTGACACATAATCCAGCAATTTTATTTCTGGGTATTTATTCAAAATAATTGAAAAACAGATCTTGAAGAGATATTTGCATTTTCATGTTCAATGTGGTGAATTTGATTTTACATTCAAAAATATTAAATGAGGGGCACCTGGGTGGCTCAGTGGTTGAGCACCTGCCTTTGACTCAGGTCGTGATCCCGGGGTCCTTGGATCGAGTCCTGCATTAGGCTCCCCGCGGGAATCCTATTTCTTCCTCTGCCTATTTCTCTGCCTCTCTCTGTGTGTCGTTTATGGATAAATAAATAAAATCTTAAAAAAATAGAGACTGGGAAAGACAGTGTCTAAAATATGGTGAGAGATTCCTTTTTCCTATGAGTCTATAAGAAAAAGACAGCACCCCAAATATAAAAAATGACTGAGGAGTTCATAGAAAGTAGTTTGTAGACAACTCCCAGTATCTGAGAAGCTCACAAAGAGATGCAAAAATCATTAGTAATCAGAAAAATGCAAATAAAACAACAAATAGTCGTGTTATGTATGTTAGAACAGAAAAACTGACATTGGCATAAGGCTTTGTGTATCAAAGAATGGTTTCTGGGTGTGCATATCCTTATTTCACTCCAAAATGTCACTCTGTCCTCCAGGATGGCTCCAACTGCTGGAGCCACTCTGTCCTCCAGGATGGCTCCAACTGCTGGTGCACAAGGATTTCTCCAGCTCCACATCCCACCTGGCAGCAACCTGTTACCCATGTTTCCAGTCTAAGAGCTTCCATCAAAAATACTTTTGTTTCAAAGACACAGATTAATGTCTAAAAATTAAGTAAAATGGTACAGTGTTGCAATAAATAAATAAATAAAATGGTTCAGAAGATAGGTGGATAGAGATGCCATGATGAAAATATAAATTCAATATAAGTTCTAATTTAAGAACTAAATATATGTGCAAAAACATTAAATAAAAAGTGTTATTTTGAGTAAGCCATTTCATACAGGGGGGCAATGTAATAAAAAGCCATTTCTCACACTATCTTTGATCTAGTACATGGTTTTTTGAGCATGAAATGTATAGAATAATAAAGACTTATATGGCTAAAAATAAGTATATTTATTTTTAAAACATTAATATGTAACAGACCCAGGGATTTAAAATCTGAAAAAGAAGTCAAGATTTTAGACATTCTGATACTGTTGTATTTGGAGTCTATAGAGGAAGAATTATGCTTTATTGCTTTTTATGCTTCTTTGCAAGGGAGAAAAGAGAAGAAGCAAAAAAATACATTTGCTGGAAAAAAAAAAGTTGAAGTCAGTATAATAAAAAAAGCCACCCAAATATCTGTCTCTTTTTTTCTATTAAAAAAAAAGTATTATTTTGTCTGAACCTGGGTGATATTAACACAACCAAGGTCAAAACTAATGACAATTTTTCTTTGGCCAAATGAATATTATTCCACTCAAACTGTGCCCTTTCTCATTCATTTTACTTCTTGAGGTGTTTGGGAAATTTCTTCATTATCTGTTGTACCTCAAGACAATGACAACAAGGATAGAATTCAGTCTATACCCACAAGAACTCATTTATTCCTTCATTAAAATAACACTTATTGCTGGGCACTGTGAGAATAATCGAGATCCTAATCATACTGCTGGAGGGAACTGAGTGCCATTGAAGCAACCAGAAGGTGTGTGGATGTAACTTCAGGAGAAAATAGGGAAGATTTCTTAACAAAGGTCATATAAAATTGTTAAAATTCCTATGAGGAGACTTGTGAAAATAACATTTATAAAAAGTAAAACCTTCTTCTCCAAGTTCTCATATTTTCATCTCTCATTTTCCTCCTTTCACACGGGGAAATGAGTCTATTCTCTCGTAAACCCATCTGTCCCATTATAGCTTTTACTCCTCCAAAACCTGTACCATTAGTTATCCCTTCTTGAACAATTTTCTTATTGCCACTAACTTTTTATCTTCTCAATTACAATTATTTTCAATAATTTCCATGCATTAAAAAAAAGCCTGTCTTTCAACCTCTTATTCACTTTAGCTACTACATCTTGTTATTCATGGGCAAACTTCTTTTTTAAATAAATATTTTATTTAAATTCAATTTGCCAGCATATAACATAACATCCAGTGCTCATCCCATCAAGCACATGGGCAAACTTCTTGAAGATGGAAACTCCTCCCACTGGCTTGCTCAGGACTATACCAAAAGACCCTTCCTAAGGTGGACAGATATCTCCTCCTTGCTCCTTCTCTCTTCAGAACCTACTTGAATACTTATTATCTTTGAGGACTGCCCCTCAATGAAAAAGAACTTTTTCTTTAGTTTCATCTATAATATTGTCTTTGAGTTATTCACTTAAATTTATCAGAGAGCCTCTTCTATATTCATTTCTGAAAATATGTGTGACCTTACATTTCTTTCGCATTTCTTCACATTTCTTCATTGTACTCACCACCTTAAAGTGGTTAAGTTGTAGTATTAGACACTTTGTGCTTGAATTCTGAGGCCATCATTTCCTGCTGTGTAGCTTTGAGCAAATTGTTTTTTGAGTCTTTAAGACTTAAATGTTAGATAAATATAACTGTGTTACTTTGTAGTGTTTTAATGAGGGTAAAATAAGATAATGTATGCAAAGTTATTGACATAGTGCCAAAAACTTTAATTCATAAATAAAATATATTATTATAATTACTTCTGTTCATAATCATATATACTAGCTTAACACACTGGCGACTGTGGAATCCAAGTTCTAGACCAGCACTATCCAGTATACTTTTCCAATATGGCAGCCATTATCCACATGTGACTTTTGAAGTATTTGACCTGTGGCTACTGTGAAGAGGAAACTGAATTTCAAATTTTGCTGCATACTAACTGATATAAATTTAAATAACTATGCATGACCAGGGACTACTAAATTGGATAGCACCATTCTAGAACTTTATTTTTAACTTCTTTCAAGACGTTAAGTTTGCAAAGGTAAAAGATATCTAACCATCCACTTCCTCTCCTAGAATCTTGGAACATGCTACTTTTCTGAATTTCCTATTTCAGTTAATGGCATCACCATTCACCAAAGCAACAGTGTTCAAATGCTATGTGATGTATTAGGATTCATTCTGAAATGAAAAGAGCATGACCTTTGAATCAAACACACCTGGCTTCGAATAGGGCATCTCCATTTCCTTGCCATTTGACCTTGGGCAAATTAAATAACCTGCAAGAGTCTCATTTTTTTTTCATTTGTAAAATAGAAATAAATATGTGTATCACACAAGGCTATTATCAGGATTAAATGGCATAACATATGTAAAACACCTGGTATAGTGTCTGGGCATTTAAAGCGTATATATTTCATAAATATACATTACCTCTTTTCTTGCCTCCCATTTCAAATGGATTAACGGGTCCTATTGATCTCCTGCTGAAATATTTTATGAGTCTTTCCCCTTTTTTCCATTCCCATTGAATATGTTCTTATTAATCTCCTTCTCATCAAATTTTTCTAGTAGAATAGCCGCTTAATCAATACCTCTTCTCAATTCTCTTTTACTAATCTTTCACATCCAATCCATCCGCCGAATTTCTACAAAATAGTTTTCCAAAACATAGATCTGATCCTTTCACTATTTATTGCTTTATTATGTAATTCATATTGGTTATAACTTTCAGAAAGTAAATGATATCACAAGTGTGTGATACATGTATTCTTCTGCTTTCAAACTTTCGTTTTGGGGTCCACAAATTTTTTTAAGATTTTATTTATTCATTCATTCATTCATTCATTCATTCATTCATTCAACAGAGAGAGTACACAAGCAGGGGGAGTGGCAGGCAGAGGGAGAGAGAGAAGCAGACTCCTCACTGAGCAAGGAGCTCCACACAGGGCTTGATGCCAGGACTCTGGGACCATGACCTGAGCCCAAGGCAGAAGCTTAACCCACTGAGCCACCCAGGCAACCCCACCATTATGTTTTTAAGTATGCATAACTCTCATTTATGTACTTTTATATTTGCAGCCCATTAAAAAATAAGCAATAATTTATTTTTTCTGTTGATAAACATTTAAGGTTGCTTTGAACATTCTAGTATACCTTTTCTTATGAATATGTGCAAAATGTTTCTAGGGTACATATCTGTTACATGAAGTAAGGTGATTGAATACTAAGAGTGCAGCTCATTGAATTTTACATATGTATACACTTTTGTAATCACCACCCAAATCAAGGAATAGAATAGTTCCAAAATCCCAGAAATCCACCATTACCCAGACACAATTCTGATTTCTATTACTCTATCTTCACCTTCTGGATCTTCACATGTATCAATGCACTCTTTCATGTCTCACTTCTTTTTCTATTATGTCTATAAGATTCATCAATTTTTTACATTGCAGCTGTAGATACCACCCCCATGATGCCACTGTTCTTGAATATTCATTATATGAATATACTACAATTTATTTAGCCATTGTACATCTGATGAATTATTTGAATTATTTCTAGTTTCTGGCCATTAAGAGTAAAACTTCCATGAAATAGACAAATGCACTCATTTCTGTTCAGGTTATTCCTAAGAATGAAATTGCTAGGTTATGGGGTAAATACAGTTTTAACTGTAGTATTATTTTCTATGCCATTTATTTTATTTTTTATTTGAATTCAATTAGCCAACCAACATATATTGTTTACCAGAAATTTCAGAGTGTTTCAGTTACTCTATAGATAGCATCAATAGTTTCAAGTGTGGTTGCTATTATCCTAGGTTTGCAGTGATAGCTCTTTATGGTTGTGCTTCCATTTCACTGATAACTAAGATTTTAAAAAAGTCTTTTCATGTGATTATCAGAATTTGGATATGTTCTTTTGGAAAGTGATTTTTCAAGGCATTTACCAGTCATTTTATTATCTTTTGTCTGTTTAATTTTGATTTGTAAGACAGTTTTGCATGGTCTAGAATGCATCATTTGTTGAATATATGTATTTCAAACATCATTACTAACTCCGTGGTTCCATGTTCCCCTCAATGTATATTTGATGAAAATATATTCTAAATTTTCATAAATTTTAAGAATTATTTATTTCAGTGTTAGTGATGTTGTAATATACTATTTAATACTAATTCTAAGTTCATTAAAATATTCTATGTTTTCTTTAAGTTTTATTGATTTGGACATTATGTTAATTTCTATGATGCCTCTGGAATTAATTTTTGTGTATGGTTTGTGTAGGGTGAGAGTCTTTTTTTCCATATGGAGTCAATTGACCCAACAACATTTATTGAAAAGACAATCATTTCTTACACTAAATTGTGAAGGTGGCTTTCTCGTAAGACAGATTTCTACATATGTGTGTATATATATATTCTTTCCATATATGTATATATTTATATATTCTACATATTTATGACATACAGACACATTATATATTATATATAAATTATATATTATATATATAGTCCACCCACTAAAAAAGATATAAAGACAGTAGGCAACTGAGTAGCACTGACCATGCTCACAGTACATTTAATGTTATTTTATTTTATTTTATTTTTTTTTTCATTTAATGTTATTTTAAAATGTAATTCTTAATATATAGCAAAGCACAGTTCCTTGGGGAAATGGCTAATTCTAGGTCCAGCCAAAAAAATGTCAAAATAAGAGTATACTATCTTCTTATACCAAAGAGCAAAGAAGAAATTACTACCAGAATCACATATATTTGTATATAAAATTGTATTTAAATATATGTATGTATATGGGTGAACGTGTGTGTGTGACAGAGAGAGAGAAAGAAAGAAAGAGAAAGAGAGAGAGAGAGAGAGAGAGAGAGATCATTAACTCACAGAGATATTTCCAGTTCAGGACTAATTACATAATATCTTCTATATTATATCAGTATTTCTTTCCTTACACACTGTGATCTTGGCTTTGCAGGCAAAGAGAATAGAATTAGGATATTCTGTTACTAGTTACTTGTTTTCTACAGCAAAGAGGACAATACTGTGCTAATACCAATAAGGTTACTGCATATTTTCATATGCTCTCCAATTCTCCTCCTATTTATTTTTTTATTGCTACACTGTATCTATGTTGTTAGAGAATATAACAGTTATATACCATAGTTTCATCTCTAGGCTTGATTCTTCCTTAATTATAAAAGCCATTATATATTTTCTGTTCACAGCTAGTGTTCATTTTCATGTTTGTTTAGTAATTTTGAATGACGTTTACAGTCTAGTAAGTGAATCATCAGGAAAGGCATATAAGGAGAATATTGCTTATATTCATTTTTATTGATAAGGTTATTCTATTCATATTTGAGTCTGTTTGACTAGAAATAAAATATTTCACTCACATTTTAATTTTTTATATGTCTTAAATATGTTATTCCATTTTCTTCTGACAAATGATGTTGACAAATGACTGATGTTAATAATCTATTTGTTTCCTCATAAGACATTTGCTGTTTTTTATTAATGTCAAAGATATATTTCCTTTTTTCTCTAAAGTATAGTAATTTTACTAGATTTTGGCATTGGTCTTTCTGGAACAATTTTTCTTAGTTATATGATATTTCAGTATGTGTTCATTTTTTTAATTTAGGAAACTTTTAACAAAATATAATTGTATTATTCTGTTCTCTTGCTTTGATATTCCTGTTTAGGTAATTTTGTTATCTGTTATTAGATTTTCTTCATCCATCATCCATATTTGCTAATTTTCCTCAAATAGCTCATATTTTTCTTCATTTCTTGTAAATTATTATTTTTTTTGAGGCAGTGTGATAAGAGTGAGAGGGTCAGAGAGAGAGAGAGAGAGAGAGAGAGAATCCTAAGTGGGCTCCATCTCAATGCCAGAGTCTACGAGGGGCTTGAGTTCACCACCCTGAGTCATGCCCGAGCCAAAATCAAGACTCAGATGCTCAATCAACTGAGCCATCCAGGCACCCTTTCACCTCTTATAATTTTTTTTCATTTTATTTTCATTTGAGATTAAAGTGTTATCAGCTATGTTTATTTGTTCTTGTTTTTGTCTTTCTTTAATCTTCATTGCTGGTATTTTTTCAATGTATAATTATTTTCTAAATTCTATCGTTTAATTTCTCAGTTTCTTTAATTCTGATATATGTTGCTATTTTATTCTTTGGGCGGAGGGTGGAGGGAGTGGGAGTGGATGGAGTGGGACAGGCTCCAAGCAGGCTCCATACGCAGCACCCAATACAGGGCTCACTCTCAATATTGAGATCATGACCTGAGCCAAAATCAAGAGTCAGACGCTAAACCCAGGTGCCTGTGTTAATATTTCAGTCTTATAGCTCTCCCTTATGCCAGTTAGCTTTTTTGGAAAACATTTTTCTAGTTTTTTAGTCTCTTTTTAAGACATGTTCTTGTGTGCTTTTGTTATCTACAGATGTCATTTTAATCCTTGTTCTCTTTTATCTTATAATGACTTGAGTATCTTATAATAACTTGTATGGGATTTGAACTTGATGGATTTATTTGGATCATTTTTATGAAAAATACATTTTCTTAAAATGTAATAAAAATTGACAATGTTCACTATAGTGTTATGAATTTCACAGATTCCTCTTACTCTTTGTGTAGTGCTCAAAAATTAAAAACTTCGTTTTTGAAATCTTTACTCTCTGAACTCTTCATACTTAATTTTTCTCTCTCCCTTTTCTCTATTGGCTTACCTTCTTCAAATATTCTTTTTATAAGAAAGAGTTTTATTAAAGTATAAATTACATAGAATAAAGAGCATATATTTCAATCGTACAATTTAGGATGTTTAACTTAAAAATAAAACCTGCTAAAATCTTTTACAAAGTGGTTCCACCATTTTCACATTCACATCATCAGTGTATGTGTGTTCCATTTTTTTCACATCTGTATAACACTGGCATAGAAGTTCTTCTTTTTTTAAATTTATTTTTTATGGTGTTCGATTTGCCAACATATAGAATAACACCCAGTGCTCATCCCATCAAGTGCCCCCTCAGTGCTCGTCACCCAGTCATCCCCCCCACCCCACTCACCTCCCTTTCTACCACCCCTAGTTCGTTTCCCAGAGTTAGGAGTCTCTCATGTTAGAAGTTCTTCTTAATTTACATGTGTAGTGATATATAATCATGCTTTTCATTTGCAATTCCCCATTGACTGATAATGTTGATAATTTTTGTATGAACTTGCTACTCATCTGTATCTTTCCTATTGCTAAGGGTCTAAAATGCCTAATTTTATTGAGTTTGTATATTTATTACTAAGTATAATGCCTAATTTTCTTGAGTTTGTATATTTATTACTATTAATATATAACATATACTATTTACTATAACATATGTTCTAGATACAAATCCTTTATATAAAATATAGTGCATAGATATTTTCTCCTGGTCTGTGCCTTATCTTTTCATTCCCGCAACAGTCTTTTGAAGAGCAGAAATCCAAATTCCGATGAAGTCCAGTGTATTTTTTTATTTTATGCATTATGCTCTTGGTATTTTATCTAAGAAATCTTTGCCAAAACCAAGATCATAAAAATGTTGCACCTATGTTTTTATGTAGAAGTTTTACAGTTTTAGGTTTTACTTTTACATATATTTTACATGTTAATCAATTTTTAGTGTGAAAGTTTGTTTTTGTTTTCTAATTGACGGCCACTTGTTCTAGCACCATGTTATGGAAAAGAAGATTCTTTTTTCACTGAATTGTCATTGCAATCCTGTCAGAAAAATCAGTTTTATGTGTATGTGTTTTGCGTTTGTATGTGTGTGTGTGTGTATGGGTATGTGTATGTGTGTGTGTGTTTGCTTCCATTGGTCTACTGGTTTGTCTTTATACCCGTACCACAAAGTCTTGATTACTAAAGTTTTGACATCAGATATAGCTAGGATTCTAACTTCATTCATTAAAAAAAAAAAAAAAAAAACTGTTTTCGTTATCTTATTTTTTAGTCCTCTACTAATTTTAGAGATACCTTGTCAATGTCAACCAAAAAAGTTTTCAGTAATTTTCATTGCTTTTTATTAATCTTTTTCACACTATCTCTAAGTATCTAAGTATTTAATATTTTTATCGCATTGTATATAATATTTTTAAAATGTCATTTTCTATTGTTTGTTACTAATATATAGAAGTATGTTTGAGTGTTCTAGAAATTATTTGTTTTTTGTAGATTACATAATATTCTCTACACAGATGATCATGTTGTCTTTGAGTAAAGACAATTCTGCTTCTTCCCTTCGAAATGTGAATACATTTTTTTCTCTGCTTACTGTACTCTCAAGGACTTCTTCTGATGCAATGTTCAATAGAAATGGTGATAATGAAATCCTTGCTTTCTTCTTGATCTTATGGGGAAAACGTTCAGTCTTTTACAATTAAATATGAAGTAAGCTGTGTATTTTTTTAGATAACCTTAATCAGTTTGAGGAAGTTTATTTCCATTCTTACTTTGCAACAACTCCAAAAGGAAAGATGTTAGCTTTTGTCAAAAGGCTTTCTTGCACCTACTGCGATAACTGTGAGTTTTTTCCATTTAAACTGATATAATTCAGTGAATCATATAAATTCATTTTTCAAATGTTGAACTAAACTTAAATTCCTGGAATAAGCCCTACTTGGTATCATAGTACAATCATTTTACACATTTAATTTGCTAAAGTGTTAAGAATTCTTGCATCAATGTTCTTGGAGGTTAGCTGCTTATCATTTCTTTACTTGTAATGTCTTTGATTTAGGTATCAGGGTAATGCTACTTTTATGAAATGAATTAAGAATTATTTCCTCCTCTTCAATTTTTCTGGAAGAGTTTTTGTAGAAGTGATATGTTTTCATCTTTGATTTTTAGGTATATTTCATGAAGGAAGTCACCTGGATTATACAGTTATTTTTGTTGGTTTGACAAAAGTGTTAAGAATCAATTTACTTTATTAGGTATAAGGCTATACAGGTTATCTATTTCTTCTTGAATGAACTTTGAGAGACTGGGTCTTTCAATGAATTTTTCCTTTCATTTAAGTTTTTAAATTTATCGACATATTAAATTTTTCAAATTTAATTCTTTTCCTTTTAATATCTGAAGAATCTATAAATGTTACTTTTGTCATTTATTAAACTTGTAATTTCTGTCTTCTCTCTGTTCTTATTGGTCTAGCTAGGGGATTATAAATTTCATTGATTACAAGGAACTATATTTTGGTTCTACTGATTTTTTTTTTCTTGTTTGGCTTTCTATTGCATTTATATCTTTTCTGATTTTATTATTGCCTCACTTAGCATTACTTAGAGTTACTTTTGCTCCTCTTTTTCTAATTTCTTAAGGTAGAAGCTGATATAAATATTTTAATACAGGTATTTAATGTATTTGTCTAGAATAGTGATTTAATATAGATATTTAGTGTATTTCTCATCCCAGACATTCCAGTTATCATTTCTGGGGACTTGATTTAATTTTTTAAACTTTTTAATACTGTACTTGTCTCTACTTAACTTTTAATCATATGGGATATAATAACGACTTTTACTGTCCTTCTAAAAGGTAATGTGTGTCTGTTTCCATTCCTTATGCTGGCTGAATGTCTGCTTGGTTTGGAGTGTCAACCTCCATCCTTTTTACCTTCTTCTGTGCTGTGCTTCTTCTCTTCACTCCACTTCTCTGCTCTGGCAACCCCAGCCACACATTCTCATCGGCCACTGCTTACCTTGACCATATACTCCTTTACTACCCAATATAGTGCGTTGCCTGCCATGACTCCTTCAAGAAATTACATTGAGTCCATCCCCAACGGAGCAAATTTAGCCCTAAAATCTGTCACCTCCACTTTTTCCCTAATTTGAAGATAAGGCTGGAATTTTACAGCTCAATCGTAGCAAACTAGAGATTGTAACTCAGAAGAGACAAGTGACCTATCATGTAAGGTCGCTCAGACAGTGGTAGCCCAGAACCAAGAATAATAATAAATCATATAATACGCTGTACACATCAGAAAAGAAGGATAGTCTTATTTATGGATAAGGATAGTCTTACTTATTTATGCAAGCCAACTGCAATATATATAAGGACCTTCTATTTTTTTTTCAAGACACAAAACAGGCCAATTTTTTATTTTATTGAAATGGTTTAAAATTATGCTTTGTATTTGTTGAAAGCTTAAAAAAATTTTTTTTATTGGTGTTCAATTTGCCAACATATAGAATCACACCCAGTGCTCATCCCATCAAGTGCCTCCCTCAGTGCCCGTCACCCAGTCACCCCCACCCCCCGCCTTCGTTTCCTCCCCTTCCACCACCCCTAGTTCGTTTCCCAGAGTTAGGAGTCTTTATGTTCTGTCTCCCTTTCTGATATTTCCCACTCATTTTTTTCTCCTTTCCCCTTTATTTCCTTTCACTATTTTTTTATATTCCCCAAATGAATGAGACCATATAATGTTTGTCCTTCTCCGATTGACTTATTTCACTCAGCATAATACCTCCAGTTCCATCCACGTCGAAGCAAATTGTGGGTATTTGTCGTTTCTAAAGGACCTTCTAAAAGCAGAGATCCAAGTAAACATATAAAGATATACCATATTTCCACAACTCAAAGATGATCATTTTTTTGTATTTTTACATTTTTGAAGTTTACTCTTGTAAATACATGTACAATTACAGCACATTTTTTTCTTATTTGTTTTCCCTGGAAAAAAGTTTTAATTATCAGTGTGTCTTAGAATCCAAGAAAATGGTGTTTATTTATTTGTTTCTGGATAGTTCTCTCGGTCTAGATGTCATAGATTTCAGACTCTATCCTCATTATGCTCTTAGTATATGATTAAACGATGTCATATTGACAGGCTTTGCTATGGCAAAACACAAATAAATTTTGGAAAATAAAAATCAGTTTTTTTCCTCAGGCTAAATATCTTTGTTTTTGAAATGCCTTATTTACAGTAGCACCACATAATATTAATTCTGTTAATAATTTTTGTACTGTAACTAATTGTAATCATTGAATTTTAAGTAAAAAATAATATACTTCATTGCAGTCATTCAAACAATTTTATATGTATTTTTATTTTGGGGGCAAAGTACTGATGATCTTTTTTACCTCTTTTGACCATTGCAAGAAAGGTAAAACAGGTTTAAAATGGCATAAATTATTCTTAATATTTTTATTCAATTTTCCATTAAAGAAATAAATCAAAGATGTTTTTTCTTTAGTTTTTTTTTTTTTAAGATTTTATTTACTTATTTGAGAGAGAGAGAGGCACAAGAACGGGGAGGGACAGAGGGAGAGGGAGAAGCAGATTCCCTCCTGAGAAGGGAGCCCCATGTGGGGCTCATCCCAGGACCCAGGACCTGAAGGTAGATATTTAACCAACTGAGTCACCGAGGCACCTCTTTCTTTAGCCTTTAAAACAGAGACTTGAACGCCTATGATCAGTGGATCAGAAACATGTCATGTCATCAGGAATTTTACTTATTTTACCCCAGTCTCTATACAGAGGTCCTTATCTCAGAGCTTTGTCACTTTTACAGAAAGAATTCTTGCACAGACTATGAAAATTATACTTAGGCTTAATTTTGCAACTATATGACCCCATCCTGTAGTGGTAGACACTAAATTATGTGTTCTTAACTTTGGTTTCATATGATTTTGTTTGCTTTGTTTTCAGTATTGGTATGAAATTGGCAATAGAGAATTAGTTATTATACACTTATGGTTTCCCTTCCATGGGCTAGTTTTCTGCTGATGTTAAAGAAATTTAGACTGACAAATTTAAAGTAAAAACCATATTTGTAGTTAGAGTGTTGAGATTATGACTTATATTTCTTTATAAGTAAAAATAGAAACTTTACATGTTGAAAAATTATGAAACATCAAACATAGCAAATCTGTAGTTTCTACATGAAGACTGTCAGAAATTCAACATACATGAACACTATAGTCTCAAAATCTGTTTCAAAGAGTGAAGAACTATCATCCTGAAAGATATGTTGGTAAATGCACCATGTGTCTTATGTAATGTGATTTTTTTTGTTTTTTTTCTTATATAATGTAATAGGCAGCAATTTGGCATGTTTTAATATTAAATGTATAATACTTTCTATATCATTTTTCCCTCTAAAAATATATATGTATATCTTTTTATTGGAGTTCACTTTGCCAATATATAGTATAGCATCATGTCATTTAATTAAAAAAAATCCAGTATGCTGAAGCCTTAACACTGTACAGCATTGCACATGTGCTGGTATAATGTTACATACTGATATCTTCTGCATAAATTTAGCTATTCTGCTAATGACTTTAAGCACTTAATTTAATATTTAAGCAATGATTAGTCTTTTAAATGTTCCCATGTTAGTTTTTTGCTAGATTATGGGGAAAAATTTTGACTTTTCAGGTGACTTTTTAACTAAGAATATTAGGTGCGACACCAACCACAAATGACGAAAAAAAAATGTATGTATGCCACTATTCTCATTTTTACATAATACTAGTAATGATGATAACAAAGCATAGTCAAAATGTTCTAGATACTGTTCAAGGCTCTTTAAATACTGAACAATGGGGAAGATTATGCTGTCTTAGTGTTCATAATATATCCAGTGGTTAATAAAGTTCAGCATATTTTAGATGAGCATTGTCAGAACCAATTTGTTTGCCTCGCCCATCAGTATAGATTTTGTGATCATGCCTCCAACATGTTAGGTTATTTGTTTAAAACCTATTGAATACTATTGAGCTATTATATACACTATAAACACATAGAAAAAGAGGAATGGGGAAAGTAAGATAAAACTGAACATCCATAAAGCTAGGTTTCTCTTACTTTGCTTTGTAGAGCAATATACTAGATTACTGAAGCCTGCCAGTTCTATCTGCAGAAGTGTTATCCAAACCAACACTTAGTTCTTGAAAGACTTTATAAAAAAAAAAACTGTAAATAAGTGCAACTTCCTTTGCTTTTCAAGAGATACTCATTCTAGTCTAGTCAAGTCTACTCTATCCTATTCTTATTTTATTTCTATATTTCTGGACATCTTATGACTGCTCCAATTTTCTTGAGACACACAATTTATGACTTTCATGCAACTAAACAAACTCCTCTAAATATTGGTACCTTTATCACAGAAAAGGCATCCTATACTTAAGTAATTATATAATTTATGTCCAACCCAAGGCACTAGTCATAATTATTGTGTTCATCACAATAAAACATATATACAACACTGTCCAAGGAAAATAGCCCTTGTTTTTCCCCAACCAATAATAGTTATTATGAGGTATAAATAGAGTAACCATCTTCCTATTACATCTCACCTGAAGCCATTTTTTTATGTGGAAGTTACTGGTATATAATTGTTTAAAATTCTTACAAATTAGGCTAGCATTGTCTTTAGCTCTCTGCTTTTTCTGACTTTGGGGGGCACCTGGTGGCTCAGTCAGGTAAGCATCTGACTATTTTGGTTCAGGTTATGGTCTCAGGACTATGAGATGGAGCCCCAAGTCGGGCTCTGCTTAATACAGAGTCTTCTTGAGATTCTCTCTCTCCCTCTCTTTCTGCCCTCCCCCCACTTGCTTTTGCTCTCTCTCTCTCTCTAACAAATAAACTATTTTAAAAATATTTTTACTTTAGAGCACCTAGATGGTACAGTTAGTTAAACCTCTGACTCTTGATTTCAGATCAGGTTGTGATTTCAGCCTCTGATCTAAGGTCAAGCGTTTGAGCCTATGTTGGGCTCAGCACTGAGTGCAGAGTCTGAGTTTCTCTCTCCCTCTCCTTCTGCTCTGTCCCCTTGTACTCTCTATCTCTCTTCCTAAAATAGATGAATAAATCTTTAAGATAGATGATAGATAGACTTTGATATTTTATATTTTCTTCCTTCTGAACTTTTAAAATATTTCATATAATAAAGATTTTCTGAAAAGGATTGAATAAAATAGGTAGTTGATTTTTTTTCCCATCTTCTTTTGATGATGGTAAAACTAAATTGTAACTGGGGAGGAAAGTACCAGAAAAAAAAGTGTGTCTGCAGAGAAGAAGTGTGTAGCATAAAGGAAAAGAGCACAGCCCCAAAATGTCCTTTGTTATATACACCACAGTAAAATTGCTATAGGGACCAGTTTAGTGAAGACTTGTATGAGAAATAATTCTCATTTTGAGAAAGTAGAAACATTCTTCTCTATGTCAATTTAATGCCACTGCTTTAGAAAGAAAATGATTACTTTGCTTTTTCACTTTTATTTATGTTTGAGTTATAACAGCACTACATATAATTTTATTAGGCCAAGCTAATGGTATTTGACACTTTTAGTGCATAATCCTCGTACTCTGTAATGTTAACTGCATAACTGCTTGGAGTGAGAGGTGCATCAGGTCAGAACACAAGGGTTGGCTGGATTGAACTGGCTAAACTGAAATTAATGAGTTTTGATCTATCTGATTTTCAAATATATTTTAATTTAATTAATTTTAGTTTAAATTGAGTTCATTTCTTAGAAAAATTCTTAAGAGCACAGTTAATTAGCTAAGATCCAAATTTGCCAGCTGATTCTAATTTGATAAGGGATTTCTTCTGGGTTCTTAATTGCTGTATTTGCCTTTTTTAAATCACAAATTCAAAGTCCAGGAAAAAGTTTCTAGCCAATTACATTAATGCATTACAAAGAAAGCATATATTAAAACAGAAGCATTATTGGAACTGTGTGTATTATTTTGAAAAAATGAAAATTAATATGTGATAGTAGAACTGTAATTATATTTTTCAGATATCCCTGGAAGTTCAGTAGAAAAAAAACATTTTCTTATTGAAAAAAACAATGCATTCGACTGAATAAAAATGTTACAAAACAATATAGTGCTCTCTGAGAATGGTAAACTTAAAGAATACTTTTTTTATTTCAACACTTTTTAAATTTTAAAAAATGTGACTACTATCAGAAATATTTTGCCTATGTAAATGTCCTTTTTGAAAGATAAATGGCATAAAGTTATTTTGAGCAGTATATTTTTACCCATAGGGAAGATGGTACTTTGCAAAACAGAGTAGTTCATCAGCTGTTCAAGTGTATTGCCTCAATTATCATTTTAAGGCTAGAAAGTTTCTGTAATTCTTTCCATAGAAAACAATATGTACTATGCATGTACATTGGATCAGAAATGCTGTTCATATTTCTATGGGATTATTATGGAAAAAGAATAATATCTTTATTTGGATTAGAGAAGTTTGAGGTGGACTATGATAAGGCTATGTATTATAAGCAGTATTTCAAGAAAATAAATCTTAAAGTTAGATATTTGCTAGTTATATTTGCATAATGATGCTATAGTAATGGAAACTGATGCCTAAAGTACTAAGTTATTAACAATTTGAAAATTTGGAATTATTGTTCAAAGGTATTGAGATTTCATGAATTGTTAGGTTCAGAGTTAAACAATGTTGTGTCTAAATGGTATTATTTTATTTTATTAATAGCATCAAAACCCTTACAATAAATATAGTGGCTATTCCACTTAGTAGTGTTCTGAATGTTTAGTGATTTTTTCACTGATGTGTAATGTGTCATAATGATTAAATGATTACTCAAGTGGCCCTCTAGCTACAAAATTATGATATGAAAGGTTGTATATAATAATAGGTAAGTCTTAAATTTTGGTCAGGCAGTCCTGAGATAAAGCCCCAATTAATTAGTATATGTGTGAGCTAAGACATATAATTTAAACTCTCTAAACTTTGGGGTTTTTTAAGATTTATTTATTTATTTTAGAGAGAGAAAGAGATTCGGGGAGCTGGGCAGAGGGAGAGAGAAAATCTCCAGCAGACTCTTGCTGAGCATGGAGCCCAATTGGGGGGCTTGATCTCATGACCCGAGCCAAAATCAAGAAGAGTCAGGCTTTTAACTGACTGAGCCACCCAGGTGCCCCTGGACTTTGTTCCTTTATCAGTAAAATGGAGATAATGATAATACTCAGCTCACATGGTTGCTGTGAAAATTTAAAGGAAAATAAAAGTACAATTCTCAACCTAGTGTCTAATATGAAGAATTATTATCATTATTATTTTTAAGATGCTGAATTCCTAATACTGCAAATAGTGTTCTAAATTAGTTCCTTCCTTTCTTTGTTCGTTTGTTCCTTCCTTCCTTCTTTCCCCCCTCCCGTTGTATATTTCTGACAGGATTTCACATTTGCTATAATGCAGTGACCCCACGTGCCTATCTCTAAGCAGGCAGCTATTTTGTGCCTGCTTAAAGTTGTGTTGAAAACAACTGGACTTTTTAGCTCATGTTTTGAGAGACCATGCAGGGACACATTTAGACTTGATGGATGGGGCAACACCTTGCTCAGAGACCTGAGATTTCAATCTGGACAGAATAACTGGACAGAAATTGAGGCTGTCCCACTTAGGGAGGGTCTGATTGTATTCTCTAGGTGGGAGAAAGGTGGAAATGGGTATTTACTTGGTGGTCAAAAGACAGAAATGTGGCAGAGAGTAGCTAGCTGTTCACTCTATCCATTGTTTCTTCCCAGTAGACTCCTTTGCAGTTAGGAGTGACCCTGGATAGAATTCTGGCCAATTGAATATGGGCAAAAATTATTCAAGTCACGTCCCAGTCTGACCCATAAAAACCTCCCTTTTGCTACTCTACTCTCTCTTTTCCTATACAGTGACTGAAAATAAATGATCCTAAGTCCCCAGGGAGTGCTAGAGGCACAATTTGGTGTGAGTCAGGTTCATGAGTCACCACTAAGAAAAAAGACCCTCAAAAAGCTGCCTATTTAGGGACATATGCATTGGATTTTTATAAGAGGTAAACAGACTTAACATGTTAAGCACTGAAATTTTGAAGTTGTTGGTTATAGCATTCAGTCTGTTGTGACTCATACATGTTCCAGATGAGGTAACATCTACTCTGTGTCCTAGAGAATGAAGTTAATTATAGAAAAGTCATTAAAAGTGACTTTTATTGTAGCAGAAGATTTACTTTAAAATAAAAGACATAGTAAAAGAGACAGGGATGGTGAGAGAGAAACACAGAGACAAGAGCCTTTTCCGGTAACTGTAGAGTAGTATCTGTACACCTCAGGTTTACTCTCTGCTTTTTGTTGTTGTTGTTGTTCACTGGGCTCCATTAGCCTTATTTCTGTTTCCTAAAGGCACCAATCTCTTTTCTGCTAGAAGACCTTCATCAGTGCTGTTTCTCTTGCAGGAATACGTCTTCTCTGTGATCTTTCCTTGGTTCACTCCTCTTTACCCTGCTTATCTCAAATTAAATGACTTTTTCAAGAAATAGCATTTTCTGCAAATCTAGTTTAAAATATTAAATTATTTTTCTTATTCTCTTTCATAGCACATTTTAAAATTTTCCTTTAAAACAGTTCTCATGGAATCCCCAGGGTGGTTCAGTGGTTAAGTGTCTGCCTTTGGCTCAGGGAGTGATCAAGGGGTCCTGGCATTGAGTTCTGCAGCAGGCTCCCTGCAGGGAGCCTGCTTCTCCCTCTATGTCTCTGCCTCTCTCTCTGTATGTCTTATGAATAAATAAATAAAATCTTTTAAAAGAACAGTTATCATAATATATAATCATGTGACGGTTTGGATACTAAATTTTAAAATATATCTTCCCATGTAGTGAATGGAACAAAAGCTATTTGTCACTGAAAAGTACTTGGAACACAATAAGTACATGATTTTTAGCAAATTGAGAGGCTTATATGAGATGAAAATGAAAATTAAGGAAGAATCTTTGTAAGTTATGTGCTTGTACTTTATCTTAGTGACAATTAAGAGCCGCTCAGGGATTTAAGCCATTGATTTATCTAATCAGGTTTGCTTAGTTTGGAAAATGAATGGAGAACGAGATAAGGTGAGATGGTGTTAGATAAACCTAGAGGAAGATTCTATAATCTATGAGACAGCTGAAGATAGTATTAATTAAAGAAGTATGAATGAGGATCCAAAGAAAGGCATAGAACTGAAAGATGCTTTGAACATAAACTGAATGGAGAAAACAGTATAAGACAGTATGGTGGAAAAACGCCCACGCTTACTTTTTTTCATCTTTTTTTTTTTTACAAATTTATTTTTTATTGGTGTTCAATTTGCCAACATATAGAATAACACCCAGTGCTCATCCCATCAAGTGCCCCCCTCAGTGTCCGTCACCCAGTCACCCCCACCCCCCGCCCACTTCCCTTTCTACCACCCCTAGTTCATTTCCCAGAGTTAGGATTCTCTCATGTTCTGTCTCCCTTTCTGATATTTCCCACTCATTTTCTTCTCCTTTCCCCTTTATTCCCTTTCATTATTTTTTTTATATTCCCCAACCACGTTTACTCTTGGCCACTCAGAAGTTGTGTGACTTTGGTCAAATGACTTAACTTTTCTTAAGCCTCAGTTTTTTCAGCCAAATGAATATGTGTTTCCATTAGTCGTTTTCAAGCTTTAATGCCAGCAATGAATGAATACATGAATGAGATGTTCTGCAATGTAGGAGCTTCTTTGAATAAAAATCCAAAGAACTTTGGTCCAGAGCTCCAAAGACCCAAACTCCAAAATCCTTCCAGAAATCTATTCACAATCTATTTCAAACCTATTTCTCTAAATAACATGATGACTCTTCTTTCTTCAGACTGTGTGCTCTTTGAGTCACCCTTTCCTTCCTTCCTTTCTTTCTTTCTTTCTTTCTTTCTTTCTTTCTTTCTTTCTTTCTTCCTTCCTTCCTTCCTTCCTTCCTTCCTTCCTTCCTTCCTTCCTTCCTTCTTTCTTCTTTCTTTCTTCTTTCTTTCTTTCTTTTCTTTTCTTTCTTCTTTCTTTCTTCTTTCTTTCTTCTTTCTTTCTTTCTTCTTTCTTCCTTTCTTTCTTCTTCCTTTCTTTCTTCCTTCCTTTCTTTCTTTCTTTCTTTCTTTCTTTCTTTCTTTCTTTCTTCTTTCTTCCTTTCTTTCTTCTTCCTTTCTTTCTTCCTTCCTTCCTTTCTTTCTTTTTCTTTCTTTCTTTCTTTCTTTCTTTCTTTCTTTCTTTCTTATTTCTTTCTTTCTTTTTCTTTCTTTCTTTCTTTCTTTCTTTCTTTCTTTCTTTCTTTCTTTCTCTTCTTTCTTTCTTTCTTTCTTTCTTTCTTTCTTTCTTTCTTTCATTATTATTTTTCTTTGAGAGACAGAGAGAGCACATGTGAATTAGGGGTGCAGAGAGAGAGAGGGAGAGAGAGAAACTTAAGCAGGCTCCACACTCAAAACAGAGCCCAAAGTAGGGTTTGATCTCACAACCCTGAGATCATGACCTGAGCCAAAAATGACTTAGAGGCTTAGTAGACTGAGCCACCCAGGCACCCTCTATTTTCTCCATTCTTCATGCTTTTTTCCTTTACCAACTATTTACTAATTACTTGCAAATCTGTCTGTCCTCGGATATTTCCTATGAGGTTCAGTAATCAACATTAAGATGACCTAGTAGCCCATCACACCTAGCACTTAGTAAATTAAACCAACATATAATCTCAATCTGCGCATGTACTTCTCATCTTGTATTCTCTCATTAGAATGCATTCCATTAACTTTTATTCTGCTGCTCATGTAAAAACATAGGGAAGTGTTGGAATCCTTTCTCTTTTCTGAGTCTCTCTCCTATTTGTAATGTGAATGGTTAAGACCTCAACTTCAGTCCCAGGAGAAACATCTAAATAGGAGGTATAGTTATTCAGCTCATCAATTAAATAATTATTGAAGCCATAAGAAGTGATTAAATCAACCAAGCAATGGATGAATGATAAGATAATGGCCAGAGAATGTCTCTTATAAAGTTCATTTTAAAGACTGTAAAAGCAAAATCTGGATGGCTCAGATGGCTAAGTGTCTGCCTTTGGCTCAGGTCATGATCCCAGGGTCCTGGGTTCAAGCCCCATGTGGGGATCCCTGCTCAGTGGGAGCCTGCTTCTCTGCATCTGTCCCTCTCACCACTCATTCTCTTTCTCTATTTCTCAAATAAATAAAACCTTAAAAAAGACTGAAAAAGAACAACAAGAAAAATAAATGAATTAAACATACACACATACAAATAAATAAATGTGGGAGAATGGAACTAGAGGTAAGAGGAAATCCTAGAGAGGGTTAAACTACAAAGACCTGGAGAAGTGAGAGTGGTCAACATTGTGAAATACTACAGACAATAAGACAGATTAGAAGTGAGAGGTGGACACTGATTTAATGACCAGGAAAGGGTGTGCATTCCTAATAGAGAAGCTGACAGCATTCTGGGCACAGCATCCATGTCTTATTGTGTCAGAGGTTGAACAGGAGGTGAGGCAGGCTAGGTACACACACCTCTCAGGAGTTGTCACTATTGAGGAGAGGATAGCAAGTCACAGTCCCTCTGACCTTCACTTTCCTCATCTGTTCAATTCTTGTGTGTTAAAAAATGATTAAAGAAGACAATTACGTTATATAAACAAACTTAATTTAATACTTTATAAAGTAGACAATCTTTCAGAGCCATGCAAAATGTGACAGAAGGCAGGAAGTTTTATAGGATATATAATAAAAACAAGGAAAAGGAAAATAGAAAATATCTGATTGGCTAGGTCCACATACTCAGTCTTGTTTGGGATCAGAAGACCCAGAGTTGATTTGATGTTTGGGGATTGGCTGACTGGATATGCTGTGTTTTTGGTCAACTGGAGAATTAACAGAGACACAAAAGTTATCTAAGTTTTTGTTTGCTTATGTGGCACCCAGGCAAGACAGACTCCCATTTTAGGTGTAGGATATTATTTCCACATGGAATACATACTTTGTCTTTATAGATACTATGGGTAAGGATGGAGTTGTGCATGGCTCTAGAAACTGTTCAAATCTTTCCAAAATCCCTGAAATAAGTATCTCTTCTAGGTGCATAGCAAGCACCTCGTGATGGTCGGCACATGATACAAAAATCATCTACTTTTAGAGATTGTGATCTCCTTGGAGATGGGCTCTTTGTTGTATCTTCAGTCTCTAACATGGTGCCTATCACATGGAGTACAATACCAGGTGGCTTGGGTTCCTCAAATTAAAGTTGGTATCCAGTTTTAATGCTATGAAACTAAGTGTTGAGGTTTTCTTTCCCAACCAAGATACAGGAGAAACAGATAAATACTAGTGAAAGACAGAAAAGTGGATGCTATTCAAAACATTTATCCAGGATGACCTTCCTTTTCTCTTCCTATCAATGAAAGAACAAGGCCGAGCAGTTACTAAATCTCAGATGGGCATGTGATACTTTTGATTTTCTGTTGTTAGCATGTACTTTGGATATAGATATCTATAGGAAGACACACATTAGGCAGTCTCTCTCCTCAGTCTACAACCCTGCTTTCTACATCTAATGAACAAAAACTAGTGGTAGGGTTCTTAGTAATATTCTAAAATCCCAGAATAACGCTTACTTGTTACATGCAGAATGAGATTAAGACCTCTGAATCAGTGTTCTGTATGGTACCTCCAATATGATAAAGTATAGAAAGTTATCAGTTTGAAACATAGGTTTCAGATATTAAGTATATCTCAACTTATATTAATTAGAAATTAAGCTTTGGGTGTATGAAAGCTGTTTTCAGAAAGTTTGAAAGCAACTTTCATAAAGTTGCTTGCTCGGAAAGTTTCCCCTGCTATATGGTACAGAATGACAAGGCCCAGATGGGTATTATCATATCCATAAGAAATATCCCATTAAACTAACTGAAACCCATTTCATCCCTAGTATAGTAAATCAAATTGAAAGGACCATTGTGGATTGCTCAAATTAAAACAAATACGAAACCCATGGGCTCATCAGACTATTCAAAGCCCTAATGTTGACTGAAATCAAATAGAATTTAGTATTACTTTGGTTCTGCACCATCAGGGCCTGGCATTGCTCCTGAGCTCACAGATGGGACCTAGGTTGTGAATAATCAGTCTTCAGAAATATTGTATTAAAATATTGCTTATTATTATTATTCATCTTCAAGATTCAATTTAAATGTTACTTCTTTGGGAATACTTTCTCTGAAAGCCCAGTCTACTTTACCCCTACCCCATATAAATGCTTTCATGGACCCATGAATGAAGGAAAAGGAGTAAACCAGGAGAGTAAGGGCAGAGAGAGATCTTATTCTCTTCTATTTCCAAAGTTCCTACATTTGTGTCTGGTTCCCAGCACTTTCTCAATAGATGTATCTTTAATGAACCCATTGAATATGTGCATTTTCTTTCACAACAGAGATTATTCACGGGACAGCCCAGGTGGCTCAGTTGGTAAGTGTTTTACTCTTGGTTTCAACTCTGGTCATGATCTCAGGGTCATCAGTTGGAGCCCCACATCGAGTTCTGCATTGAGCATGGAACTTGCTTAGGATTCTCTCTCTCCTTCTCCCTCTTCCTCTCCTCAATCTCTAAATAAACAAACAAACAAACAAACAAATAAAATCTAAAATAAATGTTTGTTAGAGCTTATGTGATTAACTTTTCACCAAAGCAATGGCACCTCAGTTCATATCTTCCTTTAAAAAATGAGTCTAGGGATTTTTTTAAAAGATTTTATTTATTTATTCATGAGAGACACAGAGAGAGAGAGAGAGAGAGAGAGAGAGAGAGAGAGAGAGAGGCAGAGGGAGAAGCAGGCTCCATGCAGGGAGCCGACGTGGGACTCGATCCCAGGTCTCCAGGATCAGGGCCTGGGCCGAAGACAGGTGTTAAACCGCTGAGCCACCCAGGGATCCCCGAGTCTAGGGATATTATAAATAGATTTAATGGCAGCTACTGGTAATGCTGTGGCTCAAATGTCTTCTGCCATTTCGATGACACTTTCACTGACCCTGGTTGTCTTTGCCACCAACAACAACCTCATTACCCAAGTTCTTTGATACATTTCCCTCCTCCTATTGGAGTCACTTTCTGTTCAGTTCCAGAGAATTGGGATTGTCCAAGTTTACACCACTTCACATAGCTCACGTGCCTCAGAGGGGCAATGTTGAGACATAATGTGCACTTCACGGATGCCTTCCAAGATCAGGCTAAGCTGGTCTCTGAGGGAGGGACTTGACTTGAAATCACTTCCTTCTTGGTCCCCTTCCCTTGACACTTCTTTATTCTGTTCTTCCCACATTCTTACTGTCCTCTCCTGGAAACACTTACAATAATTAATCACTTGATACAAATCCTTATCTCAGACCCATTTTGGGGGAAGACAAGGTAGAGAGATATTATGCAAAAATCCTCCTAGAATGTAGAATAATTAGTTTATTTTAGAGCTGTCCAGTGAATAATCTCTGTTGTGAGAGAAAATGCACATATTCAACGGGTTCATTAAAGATACATCTATTGCGAAAGTGCTGGGAACCAGACACAAAAGTAGGAACTTTGGAAATAGAAGAGAATGAGATCTCTCTCTGCCCTTATTCTCCTGGTTTACTCCTTTTCCTTCATTCATGGGTCCATGAAAGCATTTATATGGGGTAGGGGTAAAGTAGACTGGGCTTTCAGAGAAAGTATTCCCAAAGAAGTAACATTTAAATTGAACCCTGAAGATGAATAATAATAGGAAACCAGGTGAATAGAGTGAGGAAACTTCCCCCAAAGGAGAGATAGCCAATGGAAAAGTCTTGGAAGCAAGACAGATGCCCAACATGACCTGGGTATAGTGAGCACTGGTTGGGTGGCCTAGGGTAAGTCCAGGGAGGTGGGAAGATGTCAAGTCATACATTGCCTCATAGTTATATTAA